>NC_079977.1:18544198-18855907 GCF_029852145.1 Microplitis mediator | reverse complement strand
AAATAAGAAATAAAAATAAAAAAATCAAATTGATAATTTGTAAGTTGAATAAAAAGTTCATAATAAAAAAAAATATATTAATATTATATAATAATAAAAGTAATGATTAAAAATAAATTGAGCGATTGAGGTGTGCACTTTTGGATTTTCCAACATTTTTTTTGTTTTCTGAAAAATTTTTATTTGGTACAAAGAAAAATATTTTTGGTATTAATAATGAAAATTCAAAAAAAGCGGATTTTCGGCCCACCCTAATGCATAGGTTTACAATTCGATTTATGCTGATTTATAATAAATTTCGTAGTGGTTGATTTTATTTTCTCATTCTAGGATAATATTTTCCTTCAATCTGTTTTTATTTTTTATAATGCCAGCATAAGCAAGTTCTCCATCTAAAATCTATATGATCTTCTATAAATTTGATCGGCGCCGAATCAAAATAGCAATCGCTAGTAATTGATAAGCTCAAGTTCCAACACCTGTAGGACCGTTGGAATGAAGTCAATGAATAGTTTAAAACAAATTAGTTACATATGAGGGGATAATAAAAAGCGGCTGGTGGTCTGATTCCAAGCACCTGTGGACCAACACCTTGATTGGGTACACATGGTGTAGAAAATTCTTCAGAGCACACTTTGTGACCCGAGGTTGGACGGATAATATTGCAAACAGGTGACAAGTATCAATTTTCTTACTATAAGCGTGGCGATAGATCGAGTGGCACAGGTTGCTCCAAGATTGTGTACTAAGGATTCTTGTTTCTGCGGTACGAACGCTAACTCGATGGTAACCTCGTTAGCCTAAACTTTGTTTGGACTATTACGAGTTAGTTTAATAGTTTTAATTGTTGCTGCAGATTGCGATTGTTAGACCCGAGGGAATTTGAAAGCAAGGGGATTAAACATTAAGTCGGTAAGTCTCCTTAGTCTTTTAAGTATCAATGCAACATACGGAATTCAACTTTCATCATATCCCGCATGAAATAACTTTATATGTGAAAACATATATGATAGAATATATGAATATTATAATGTGATATATTGTACGATATATAAAATCATATTTAGATTTTTGCCATATTAATATATGATAATATATTGAAAAAAAATATATTGCAAGAATATAATACCAATATATTTATCAATATATGACTTTTTTATGTATGTTTTACATATATATTTTAATATGTCTTTTTTTATATTGATATATTATATTGAAAGTAGTATATTAATAAATATATATGTATATAGTATTTTTTATATTTTTTATATATGTTTTCCAGTATATTGCAAAATATATGGTTTCCAGTATATTGTAAAATATATACCACTTTTTTTACTTTTCTTAGGTTATTGCGTTAGTTATTCAGTAAATGTAAGGTCAATGAAAAGAAAAAAAAATAGTAAATTTGACTTTTTTTGTGGATTTGTGTAGAAATTGAAAAAGTATATTGAAAAAATAAAATTTTCAATATATTGCGAAAAATATAAGTTTTAAAATACTGGAAAAATATATTTCCAATATACCGCGAACCATATATTTAATCATATAAATTCTTTCATACATAATCAATTATATAGAGACCATATAATACTAATGATATGAGTCAAAATATATGGAAATATATATTAAGTTTATTATATTATACTTATAAATTATATATATACCATCCATATATGACAAGAATATATTGAGCATTATATGGGATAATATATATAGAAAAATACAAAACATTATATACGAGTAAATATTATTATAAATATATAATCCAATATATGTAAAAAACATATATTTTTCAATATAGATATTTTTGCCGCTATATATTTATCACATATTCACCATATATTTTTTTATATACTTTTAACAATATATAGCTTTTCCATGCGGGATAGCTCAGTTGGAATATTTATGCATTCAATAATGCGTTCATTATATTTTTACCCCCGACTACCCGTAGCAAAAAAGGAGGGGTATACCCGGATGAAAAAAAAAATACATGGGAAAAATGTATAGTATAATATATTTTTACAAAAAATATATATGAAAAATTATATAATATCTTATATTTTTCCATAAAGGTATTTTAAAAGTTTTAAATGTATGATAATAAATTTTTCCACTTATACACTTGTCCCAATTAAGAAATATTTGAAAAATTTCATATAAAAAATATTAATAAAAATTGACAAAAAAACTTTTTTTTTCACAAAAAATTAATTTGTTTTCCAAATTTTTGTTTTCAAAAATTTTCTTCCTATTCATGTTCACAATCTTCAGTTACTGTCTAAAAAACAAATTTTGAATGTAATTAAGAAAGAAAATTTTGAAAAAAAAAAATAAAATTGGGAAAAAATCAATTTTTGAAAAACAAATTTTTCGAACAGGTCAAAATTGAGCTAAAGTTTATTATCACTATCATGAATTTTTCGAAACTAAAATTTTATACGATTTTTTTTACAAAAACAAAATTTTTTGAAAGCAATAAAAACAAAATTCAGAATAATGTCAATTATATTTAAAAACAAATTTTTGTTATAAAATTTTGGCCCGATTTTGCCCTCTTCCCCCACCCTATATATAAAATTAAATTCATAAATAAAAAATGTACGCATGAATAAATAACATAGAAGAGTATAAAAAGTTTGAAATAAAAAAATTCAAAAGAAAAATACGGATTTAGGAAAATAAATAATTTAAAAATCCCCGAGTGTTGTGAATATTTCAAATGATAAAAATTATTTTTGTTCAACAATAATTTAATATGATCAATAAAATCTATCTTGGTCGGATGTTTCTTTTAATTTTTATCAATTCACAGAAAGTGTGGATCAAATGGGCCGCCCGATAATTTGATAAAAAAATTTATTTGTCGTTGGAAATTTTCATTCAAAAATATTGTCATCATTTTCGCATAATTACAAAATTCAAAAAAATTTTTTTTTTTTTATTGAATTTTTTTTTGCAATCACTTCAAATAAATTTGTATTGAATAATTTTTTATTTATTTTACAAAAATTTCAAAAATGACCAAGAACAGGGTAAAATGGTCATACCAAAAAATGATCGAATAGAATTTTTTTTCCATTTCTATGTTTATTATGGACTCAATATTCCACGGTTGAAATTTTCTGGCGAGTAAATTATTTAACAAAAATTAAAAAAAAAAAATTTACTGAAATATCTCTATTGCTTTTACATAAAAAAAAAACTGAGAAATCTCTTCGTAACTTTCTATTTCTGCTTCAATTTTTTTTTATATAGACCAAATAACAATAATAAATATTTTTTCCGACACTGATATTATTTATGATCCACAGAAAAAAAAAAAAATAAGTAAATAAAAAAAATATGTTTCAAGAAAATAAAAACGTCCATTTACTCTACTCTAGTTTTATTACGAGGGTCGGGTCATAAATGACTATTCGGAAATTCAGTTATTTAGTCGTTATATTCTATTACAAAAAAAATATTTATCTTTACTTTTATTACCCGGTTACTTAAACCTTTTAAACCCTTCAACACTCTTATTTTAATTTTAAAATTTCACTCCACTCTTTCGTTCGTTTTTTTTCTTTTTTTTTTTTGCATAGACAGTAAAAGTTAGAATAAATATTCCGTTAGAAATTTTTCGGTAAATCTTAAGGATTTATGGCACTGAAAAAAATTGGTTCCTATGTATTGACTAACAGGAAATTCTTATATTTATTACGAACGTTCATCATAAAATTTATTATACAGACAGAAAAATAGTCCAGAGGTTTGATGACTTAGTTATGAAACTATTTCAATTTTAAAAGATTTCTTTGAAAAAATTCAGTATATGTCCATGGGAAGGGCGGGTGGAATGAGACCAGGAGGGCAAAATCGACCACCCCAAAACTTTAGTAAATTTTTTTTTCAGGAATTTTTCAGTGGACTCAATGTATTCTTGGCTACAAAAAAAACATACGCCCGGGAAACAATTTTTTCATGAAATTTTATAAAATTTTATCGAATTTTATGAAACTATACTAAAGAAATTTAGTGAAATTCTGTAAAATTTGATAAAGTTTCATAAAATTTTATACAATTATATATAATTTTATAAAATTGTATATGATTTTATAAAAATTTATAAAGTTTTTACAATTGTTATTGAGATCTCAAGAAATTATTATTGTGAAATTTTATCTATTTTTATGAAATTTTACAACGTCTTTTACAACAATATTTTATAAAAGTTTATGAAATTTGATAAAAAATTATGAAATCTTATTAGAAACCATGAGATAATTCCATGAAATTTCACAAAATTTTGCAACAATTCATAAAATTTTTGTGATGGGCCAAAACTTCGTTTTCGTAAAATCTCACAATGTTTTGCATAATTTCATAAATTTTTGTAAAATTTCATAAAAATTTATAAAATTTTACATAATTGTTATGAAGATTCCAAGGACTCAGTGGTATGAAATTTTGTATATTTTTATAAAATTTCATGAAATTATATGAAGTCTTATGAAATATTATAAAATTCTATAAAACTTCGTGTAATTTTACATAATTGAAGTTTTGGCCTTACACGAAATGTTACAAAATTTCATGAAATTTCATTAAATTATGTAAAATTTTATAAAAATTATCTCTTGGTTTCTAATAAATTTTTAAAAATATTTTTACAATTTTATAATTCAATGAAACTACATAATTTCATAAAATTTCAAAAAATTTTAGAAATTGAAAAAAAAATTTTACCAATACTCCTTCGGATCTTGGTAGTAAATATGTAAAATTTTTACGATATTTTATATAATTTTATGAAATTTTACAAAATTTCATACAATTTCATAAGATTTTATAAAATTTTTAAAAAATTTATGAAAGTTCATACCAATAACTCCTTGGAATCTTGATAACAATTATGTAAAACTTCATAATTTTTTGTGAAATTTTGTCTCCTTTTACAAAATTTTATGAAATTTCATAAAATATTATTAAAATTATCTTATGGTTTCCAATAGAATTTCATGAAATTTTTTTAATTCTTATGAAATTTCATATAATTTTTTTTAGATTATATAAAATTTCAATAGTACAATTTTATAAAATTTCAGGAAAATATTCTTTCCTGTGTTATTATATCGCGTTACAGATGCCATAAGGGCGTATAAAAATTTTTTTTCGGAAATTGATGTGATTATGACCTGATAAAGTACATCTGATAAGGATTTGATGAAATTAGTCAGAATAGCTTCCTAGAACCTCAAATCGTTAAGATCTCTTAGAAATTCGATTTTCGAATATCGGACCGAAAACAATAATTTCCCAAGTTTTTGAAAATTTTCAATTTTCTTAGCGGAAAGTTAAAAAAAATTAATCTGAAAATAAGAAATAAACAAATCCAAATGATAATTTAAAGTTGAACATAAGTTCACGATTAAAATTATAAAATAAATGGCTAAAAATAAAATGAGCGATTAAGATGTGCGTTTTTAGATTTTCCAACAATTTAGTAATAATTTTTTTATATTATAAAAAAAATATTGTACGTGAGAAAAAAATTTTCATACATTTATGGTAAGTATTTACCTTTTTTATAACAATGTTTATATTCACTGTATCGCATCAATAACAAATATTAGTGTCTCATTAATTTCTTTTCGTTGAGGAGATAGATCATATAAACTTCCTTTTAATATTTCATATTTGTTTGCTAAGTTTATCTTTAGTGAGCGATATACTTCGTAGACAACTGTCGCTAAGCCAGTTTGTATATATTGACTTGGATCATTTTTCAGTGAACATGCGATTGGACTTCCCAAAAAACTCTGTCAACAAAATACAACTCGATATAGACAACCGTCGAATTTTTACAGAAGAAGTATTCCCGCGCGCGAATTCTTGTAAGAAAAATTCTTACACACACTATAAAAAATGTCAAGCCCTCGGTGTGGTGTAAACTAGATTCGCATGTGGATTTAACATGATGTGGATTCCTGCACTCAGAAAATTAAGTGATAGGAATTATCATCTAGTGATGGTATAATTTTTACAATCAATCCGATAGTAGTAAATATTATCTAGATTAGCCCGTGTAAAAAAAATTCGTTCCAAAAAGATTCCAAAAAAGTTCCGCATGTGGAACTTCTAAACATGAGACAGATTAGAACTTCGAATAGAACTTTTTTGGAACGTTAGTAATTTTGATGGTAAAACAAAAGTTTTTATGACATTCCAAAAATATTCAAAATTGGTCCAAAAATCATTACTTTACACCCTAATATTGAACTAAAATAGAAGTTCCAAAAACATTCCAAAAAAGTTCCAGAATCACCATTTTTGACTCTTTTACAAACTAAAAAAGGCGTTCCAAAAATTTTGCAAAATCACTCCTTTTGCATCTTTTGTAGAATAAAGACGTTCAAGAAACATGCCAAAATAGTTCAAAAATCACTACTTTTGAATTTTTTATAGAACTAAAAAAAATGTCCATAAAAAATTCCAAAAAAGTTCCAAGAACGTCCTTTTTTGACTCTAAGTTTGCTCATACCATCAAAATTACTAACGTTCCAAAAAAGGTCCATTCGAAGTTCTAATCTGTCTCATGTTTAGAAGTTCCACATGCGGAACTTTTTTGGAATCTTTTTGGAACGAATTTTTTTTACACGGGAGGGTGATCCAAAAAATAACAAATCTTTTTTTTTCTCGCAAACAGGTTCAAAAGTTTCATTGAGATAAAAAAGACGCCTGTGAAAATTAGAGCTCTTAATATTGACCTCTTAACATTAAGAGGTTCCTTATCGCACTTTTCTATTTTCCATAAGAATAACATGAAAAAAATTTTTTTTACGTCTTCTGATTTTTATAAGTAGCTAACGATGCGTTATAGGAATAATTGGCAGGCATTTTTTTGTAGGGAATTGAATGCTCTATAAAAAAAGATTCTTATCATTTTTTGAGGAATCTATTTGTTCAAAAGTTATTTGAGGTTGAAGTCGAATTCATGTTAAATTTTGAGATTTTCTTACTTTTCCGGCGAAACTATCACACCTATTACAAAATATCATTCGACCTTTTTTGTAGACAATTTTATTCCCTAGAAGTTATTTTCAATAAAGTTTTTTTGAATTCCGCATTGTTTTCTAGTTATTTTTATTTTAATGTCATGCTCATAAAAAAAATAGTCTTCTGATCGATTTTAAGTCTAAATCAAGTTTTATTTTTGACCCGGTATGATTCTTATAAAAACGTACAGGATCTCATCAGATTTCCTATGAGATCTTGAGTAGAAACTTTACAAGAATTAGTGGGGGGGGGGGATGAATTCAGTAATTAAACAAAAAACTTACGACAGTAAACGCCATATAGTCCTTATTGGTCAAAAGATTTGGACAAAAATCGAGAATACAATCTCCAGCAGTGCTTGATATCTTCATTTCATTTTTGTCTATTTTGAATCCTCCTTCATCAGGTGCCAATCGGTATTGAAATGTAATAGGAACTAATTTATGGATTTTAATAAATAATAAAATAATTCTTAAATCTGAGTTAGAAAAAATAATAAAAAAATCTGGGCGTCGGTTGACCCTGCGGGCCAGCCCCAAAACTTCCCGCTGTTTTCGAGCTCAAGGAGCTTGAAAACATCACTGTGAAAATATTTTCGAGCTCTTCGAGCTCGAAAATGCTATTACATGGAGTCATTATTTTATGAGCTTTTCAAGCTCTAACAATTTACGTTTTATGCTAGAGTTTGAAAAGTTAAGAATCGAAAATCATTAATAAAGAAGCGGCTTTTAAATTTTTACTATCGATTATGTTCTCTGAAATAAATGTGTTGAGGCAGAAATCAATGTCAGTGATCGAAATCAAGATTTGAATGAGTTTTGACTTAGGTCAGAGCAGTAATATATGGAATATCCGAGAAAAACATTAAAGACTGGGTTTTTCAATTTTTTGCTGACAATATGTTTAAAACTAAGGAACATGTTATATGACATTATCTGATGATCGGAAGAGACTATAAAGAGAAAGAGTTGGTATGATTTCAGACACATTTTAGCACATTATATTTTGAATTATCCGGAAAAAATAACATAAAATGTTATTTTTTTAACTTTTCAGCGCCGATATCTTTTGAACTAATCAACCGATTTTGACGTTTGAGGTGGCAATCGGCGCGTTTTCTTGAATTCTAGAGCTGAATAAATTTTGAAATTGATCGGATCAGTCACTCCAAAGATTATCGAAAAAAAAAACGTTTTTTATCATTTCTTTCGCCAACGATATCTCTCGAACAAATCAACCGGTTGAGATGGTTGAGGTGGCATTCGACGCGGCTTATACAGTTCTAGAGCTGATTAGATTTTGAAGTCGATCGTTCAAGTCGTTTCTGAAAAATCACTAAAAAACTAAAAATAAAAAAATTTTTTTTTTTCGTAATTCGCCAATATTTTCGAGTCTGCTTGATCAAATGATCTGAAATTTTCAGGAAAGTTGAGGGCCAACAAGCTCTTCCGATTGCCACCTCAACCATCCAAATCGATTCATTAGTTAAAAAGTTACAAAGAGTTTACACACACACACACACACACACACACACACACACACACACACACACACACACACACACACATACACTCGGACACCATTCTGAAAATAGTCAGAATACACGGAAATAAAATTCTTGTTAAATTTACAATGCTAACATCGTAATTTGTCCTATTAATTATTGTATTGGTGGACTAGACTTTTCACATCGTAATTTTTACGATGTAGGGTTGGAAATTTCATTTAAGAAATAATACTTCAGACAAATAATACGAAGTCTTAAGCTCTTTAATATAAATTACGATGTAACATCGTAAAGTTTGAAGAGAAATTTTAAATAAAAGATTGAAATAATAATCGTTCGGCAGTTGGATTAGAACCCGAGTCTTTTCGAGTGCGAAGTTTCCGACGCCTTGGACCACTCGGCCACTGAAGGGCCTACACTATATGTTGATTTTAAGATCCACATAAACGACTTGCGGAGGACCCAGTTAATATTTAAAAAGTACGATGTAACATCGTACTTTTATAGCTTCCATCGTATTATAACAGAGGCAGCACTATAATATTTATTTTGTTAAAAAGTAAATAGAAATATTAAATGTACGATTAAATATAGTTTTTAAAGTGTAATTTTTATTTATTTTTTTTTACGATGTTAAATTGTAATTTTTGCAGTCATTTTTAATCCTAAAAGTCTTTGTTAAAATTACGATGTTAAATAGTAAAAAATATAACCCACATAATAAATTTTGAAATAAAACATTCAAAAATTGACATTAATAAAAGTCTAGTCCGAGATTACGATGTTAACATCGTAAATTTTGGTAGAATTTTTTTTCCGTGTAGCTTCCTGGGACCTCAAAACGTCGACATCTGATGAAAACTCGACTTTCGAAAATCGGGGTGAAAACAATAACCAATTTTCGCAAATCGTCGATTTTCTTAGCGGAAAGTTAAAAATACAAAAAAAAAAGTTATTATTGCACGTTACCGACATCAAAGTTATTATATTCAAGCGTCCATCGGTAAACCAAACAATTGTTTTCATCAATATCATTAAAATTATCATCATTTATTATTGGAATTGTATTTATTCTATCGGTCAGTTCAAAAGGTTCTTCCAAAGTTAACATGACCCAACCATTATCGATGATGTCTTCTTTGGAGGCATCATTCGGATAAATTCCCGCTGTTCTTCTGGGCACGCAAAATTTTGGACTTAAATCTTGTCTCCAATCAATTATCTCGCAATCAGTCACAGCCAATAAATTATCAACATCGTGACTGAAAATAGTTAGACTGTATCAGTATGAGTTTTGTAAATAACGATATTTGTCATAATTTTAAATATACTGACTCTAATACTGCTTTTGATGAGGTTAAGACAATGTTTTCTTTTATAAGAGCGCCATAACTGATGCCTTGAACATAATTTTACAAGTTAATAGTTAAAAATTAGTTTTCAGCAGCGAATTTATAAAAATGAAAAGGCTGTAACTTGGATTATAAATATCAGATATGAATAAAAAAAATTATTCCGAAGCTTTAGCGATTTCCCGGGTCGAAAAATTCAATCGAATTTTAGTCCAACTGGACTGTATTTAGATTATTTGGTCTGTTATTAAATGAGCGCCCTTACGGTAAAATATTTATGAACGCTTTTGGAAAACACTACTGAAAATCTAATGGACTAGTATTTTGTGCGGTGAAACCCGATAAAAAATATTTGGATTCAATCATTCATGCTTGGATTACTATCTGTACTGGATAATTGACGATTATTAATTTTTTCATCGATGAAAAATTATTTGTCTTTACTGGGGCTAGAACCCGGATCTTTCTGCATATTAATTGAAGCCTGGTTCCACTCTGCCAACCCCACGGACTCAATAGTTAGAATTATTTTAAAGGTCTATGTCCCGGGTCGAAAAATTTGATCTGTTTTAAATCAACTAAAAATTTTAAGTTATTTTTATTCAATTTTATTTTTTCTTTATATTTAATTAATATGTAAAATCTAATCTAATTTTGCCCTTAATATTCCTTATTTAGACTATTTTCAGACTTATTTTCAATAATTTTTGGTCTGTTTTTGTTTTAATCTAGATCAAAATCAGACTTTTTCTGTCCATTATTTTTAGTCCGATTTTGATTTATATAAGATCAAAAACAAATCAAAAATTTTTTTTTTATTTATTATAATAAATAATGAAAACAAAAAATTAATAAAAGTTTAATTTTATTTTACATATTAATGTCAACTAATGTTCATTTTATTAAATAAATTGGCTCAATAGAAATATAGACATTATTTAAAAAGAGTTTAACATCATCCTCTCTATTTTCTTTTGATAGTGCTGCCCTAGTAACAGATTGTCTTTGAGCATCGACTTTGAGAAATATGAGCTATTTTCCCTCTTGATTATTCTACCTCCAACTCATTAATAAGTTCCTTGCCATCATCTGTTAGATATTTTTATAGAAATAAGTTATCCTAAGCAACTCAAAGATTCTGCGAAAATGAGTAATTTGCTGTATTGAAAGCGTTATATATAAGCTATTAATTTGAATTCACAAAATAATTTTTAAAAAAATTCATACTTCCATTTATGGAGAAAATTAATCACTATTCTATTAATCCCTACATAATTTACTGACAATAATAAGAATGAATAAAGTTCAATGAAAACTTACTGCTCATGGGAAGTGATACAAGGGTATTAAGATGGACATGTTTATTTAAATTTTCTTGATATTTGTAACGTGCTGTTGCTATTTCGAAATGCAATGTCACAGAGAAATGTGTTGATGGTTTTTAACACCAGAATATTTTTCGACTTTGTCCAGTTAACTAAAGAAAACTTTCTTGAGATTTTAATAGCAATTTTATACTTCAATTAAATATAATAAATATTCTATCAAGACAACTAAAAAATACAGCTGTCAAATTATTATTAACTGCCGTCATTGTTAAACAAAAGACACTAATTAAATAGTAAACAGAACATAATCAATTCTGGAACTTAGAATATTTTTCGTAAGTTTTTTCAATATATAAATAAAATTATTACAAGTCCACGATTCAATCTAGTTTTGTCCTTCTGTATCGCAATTGTTTTTAAAAACAGTAGATCAAAAACAGCTTGAAATTTTTATAAAAGATCAAAAACAGATCAATTAGTTCAAATACACCCGATGAAAAAAGATTTTATACAATTGTATAAAATTATATACAAAAAATGGCCCGATCCAATTGTATATAACTGTATAGAAATTGTATAAGATTCTACACAAATTGTATACAAGTCTATATAATTATATACAATTTTATACAAATTATATACAATTCTATATAATTATATACATTTCTATATAATTGCAATATATAGAATTGTATATAATTATATAGAATTGTATACAATTTGTATAGAATTGTATACAATTTTCTATACAAATTGTATACAATTGGATCGGGCCATTTTTTCTATCCAATTATATATAGTCTATATATAATTATATATAGTCCATATATAATTGATATATAATTCTATACAATTGCATAAAATCTTTTTTCATCGGACAGACCAATTAGACCAAGTTCAGTCCAGTTATACTAAAATCAGATCAAATTTTTTGACCCGGGGTATTTATCATAAAAAATCTAAATAATCTTGACAATGCAAATGATAGTAATCGCGATTATTATACACCTTATAAATTTTCACTGTATTTTTATAGAGATTAAATATTAACTTTTAAGGTTAGAGTATTTGTTATTTAAAACATGATCGATACTGATATCTCTTTCAATAGTGTCGTTGACTGACTAATCGAACTACTAATCAGCACTATTGGTAGCCCAATCAACACTAATCACTTCTAATAGTGTTGCAGGATTTATTAGTAGGATTACTAGTGATCACTAAGAAAACACTACCGAACACTAATGAATTTTCAACAGTTCTCATTAATTTTTTTCCGTAAGGACACTGCAGCTTTTACAATAATATTAATAAATTCGATCTTACCAAATGGTGCACTTATAGTTTCGTCGACAATAAGCACCAGCCATGGTGACTTCAAATTCTTTTCCACCTCTTCAGTTAACGGCCGATCAGTCTCTATGGCACAGCAATCAATGCATTCCATTACATAAAATGTCATAAATATTAGTAATTTTTTCATCATGTCTTGTTTATTATTTATTAACTCAATACGTTAAATAAATTTCCATGTTGTTTTTTTTATTAAACTGTAATGCTTGCAATAAACTAGTTATGTCTACTTTACTTATCTATCGGTAATTTATTGCAGATAATTTGGATATTAACAATGTGATAAGTACTGAATATAAGTATCGACTTAATTTTTTTGTAGAAGATAACATACAATTAGTATACGTAAATTTCAAACAAGGTTACAATAACCTGGTATTTTTATCAAATCGCTTTATAAGAAAATTTTTTTACATTTTTCACAGGGTCGTTTTAATCAGCTTGCTTCTATTCGTCGATTTTACTATTTTTTTTTTTTTTTTTTATTATTGTTAACAGTGTATAGCATATTTATGCCTTTTACACTTCTTGCCTTTAATCGCAATCGCTACCTTTTTCTATTCCCTCCTCTTTTTCATGCGGCTGTGGACCGACTTGTGCTTCTGTACTGCATCATTACGTGATGCCCTATACCCCACCTTTTTGCCGTGGGAGTATAGCGGCAAAGGGAAACCACAGAGAAAACCTTTTTGCCAGTACAGCTGTCATTTTTCGGAGCAGGTGAAGTTCCAGTGATCGATAAAATTCCCATTTTACCGATCACTGGCTCTTCAGTCCGCGCCTAGCGCACAGAGACGTCCGATCAAGCTCAATGCATGGCTAAGCGGTCACCCAGCCAAACAGTAACCACGCTCGGTGCTGCTTAACTTTGATGATCGCCCGAGCCACACATGAACCGATCGGCTGCCTCTGCCCCTTCGTCGATTTTACTAATATTTGAGGAGATTACTATCAAAACTTGATTTGTGACACAGATATCAAAATGAGTAAAATAAAAAAAACTGTTTTCATCATGAGCAATGATGTTTATGATTTTTATCATAGAGTAAATTTAACACTTTTTGAGTAGCGATAAATAGGCCATAATCACATAGATAAAGTATCATTTTATTATTTTTTAAACCGATTTAAAATATGGACATATCACGTTTTGAATGATATTCAGGTATAAAACACGTTTTGATTGAATCGTTTCAGGATTTATTACATTTTGAATTGAAAATATTCTACTCTCTAAACATAAATAAGTGAAATAAGTGAATGTTTTGAAATTGGTGGTTCGATTTGCATTTTGAATTAGTGAATATTCACTTATTTTCACTTATTCATGTTTAGATAGTAATTACATTTATTTAGTTATTATTTTTTTTTAAGAACACAGTGAATTAAGATTTAAATCTCTTTTGAAACAGTAAGAAATAATTAATTTAATAAAAATGTATTCTTATAGAAACACTAGGGTGTGTCAAAAAAAAATGAATTTTTTTTTCTTTAGGTCTCATAGTCTGAAAAGTTTCTTTGGGACCTAAAAAAAAATCCTCCTAAAAAATCAGCTCAATATCTCGAAAATTGAGCTGGCGGTTTACAAGTTCATTTTCCCATTTAAAATACACGTAAAAAAATTATTTTTTAGTTTTTTGAGGAAAAATCAATGAAAAAAATTTTTTTTCCGATTTTGACTCTCATACTTTTATAGGAAATCTAATTCCTTGCAAAACTGTCCCCAATAGTCATGTTCGCAACTACAATATAAAAAGAGTTACAAGTCTCCAAAGTTCGAAAAAAAATAATTTTTTTTTATGTATAATTATTGTTTTTACTTTATTGTTATTTAATGGGTGGTATATTTTGTTTTCTAAATTTAATTTGCAATCTTTTATAGAAAATATATTTTATTGACTGATTGACACAGGTAAAAAAAAATAGTTAATCGTCACGGTTTTAAATTAATTTATACCTTAAAAGCTCAATATTTTTCTTTTTCGTTCACTTTATGAGCATGCTAAAATAATAATTTCTTGCGGAAAAATAGATTTTCTGTAAACAATTGCAAATTAAAATTCGAAAAAAATACCACCAATTAAATAACGATAACGTAAAAACAACAATTATAAGTAAAAAAAAATCTTTTTTTTTTCGAACTTTGGAGGCTTGTAACTTTTTTTGTATTATAGTTACGAGCATGACTATCAAGGACATTTTTGTAGGGAATTAGATTTCCTATAAGGGTATGAGAGTCAAAATCGGAAAAAAAATTTTTTTCATTGATTTTTCCTCGAAAAACTGAAAAATAATTTTTTTACGTGTATTTTAAATGGGAAAATGAACTTGTAAACCGCCAGCTCAATTTTCGAGATATTGAGCTGATATTTTAGAAGGATTTTTTTTAGGTCCCAAAGAAACTTTTGAGACTATGAGACCAAAAGAAAAAAAAAATCATTTTTTTTTGACACACCCTAAGAAACACTATAATAAAACAAAGAGCAAAAGAAAATCAAATTCTTAAAGCAACTTCTTTTAAACAATCGAAATTTTCTTCTTCAGCCCCATCCATCCCGAGTCAAAATTAAAACAGTAGTTTGAGCTTCCAAAGCCTCAGTTCTTTTGATGTTGGACTTGCCGCTGATTGTAATATGTTATTTAAGCCCTCAATGTCCTAAAAGTAGCGTATGAAGGAGTAAATCACCTTTTTAAAATGGTATTTTAACCCTCCATAGCCTACCATACTTAATCTGTAACTTCAAATGAGCTCAATTCTTTAGCATGAGATTATTGTTATACATAAAGATATTTCCAACTGAGTGTGAGCGTCCGAGTAGCAGTGCGGCAGTGGCTGTGCTTCTTATTCGTAAGGTCGTGGTTTCGAATCCCGGCGGCAGCAGATTAGTTTTCAGCAGTTTTTTTCAAATTCTTCGGCAGTTTCCGTTTTCCAATACTTCGTTCGTATTTATTGTTCACAAAAAATAATTAATTAATCATATACTAATAAGTCAAAGGCTCTAATTATTCAATTCGAATTTCGAATGACATAGTACTATTTTATTCGAACGCCTACTCGTATAAGCTTAGCCATTATTATTAATATTTTAAATTTTGTTATTTTTTAACTCACAACAAAACATTTATTGCTAAGAAATTATTTTTGGAATTTTTAAATTTCAAATTTTTTTCGATCATGGCAGCCATTTCTAATTAGTGGCCCCCTTTTCCCTTCTGTTTCTTTACCAATTGTACGCGATCCGATGAGAGTCTTTCTCGATCTATAAATTTAGGCTCTGGAGGCTTATTTTACCTTTTTAAAAAGATGATTTGAACCTAAGCTTGGTAAAAGCGGACAAAGTTACCACGTTTAGGTCCAAATTACCTTTTTAATGCATGAATCTTCATATTCTAAAATGTCTGTGATTGGAATATTGGATAGAACTTCTTTGTATACCATTAAAAACGATCATCTGGCAGCTCTTGCCAAATTAACAAAACACGTGATTAACGAAATAAAAACATAACCAAAACATAAACTTACTCGAGAAAAGAAATGCCAACATAAAAATCAAAGTTTATTTGATGATGTGTAGAGGTCTCCTACGCTCCATAGTTCATTCACAAAATATTTTGTCTAAGCGCAATGGTGGGATAACCTTACTTGTGATTAGCTGTTTGTATACAACATCTTTTGGCTACCGTGATCCTCCACAAAAGTCTCCTTTGAAATCCGCATCAAAAATTCAAATTCACATGAATACTGAAGTTAAGAAAGCATTAAATCTTAGCAGAACTTGGCTGTTTGTTTCGATTCCAGTAAAAGACAATTTACGGACTGATTTAATGAAACCCGTAACTCATATCGGTGAGTTACGATTATTTCAATTATTTGTAGATTTAAATTTTTGTACTCGAATTTCTATTGCAGTTGAGCGATTGCTGAATGAAACAGACTTGAAAGTGTTTGTTTATAATGGTCAGTATGATTTTATTGTACCGATTTATGGAACTGTTACGTGGGTCGAAAATTTGAAATGGTCTGGAACTGAAAGTTGGAAAAATTTATGAAGGAAACCGTTTGTTGTGGATAATATTGTTGAAGGTTTCGTTAAAAAGTACGGAATATTTAAAATGTACTGGATAAATCGTGTTAGGCACATGGTAATTTTTTTTCATTGACCATCAGTATTTAAATATCTTTCGTAAATTTTCAAACATCCTTTTTACTTTTGGGAACAAAATTTTTGTGGCTGAAATTTTATATTTAATTCAAATCATTTACTCGACTAAAAAATTTTTTCAAACTTCGAAAAAATATTTCCAAGTTTTACTTTTATTAATTGTTGTTTTAATTAATTATTTCACTCGGCATTGCCAAGAAAAATCAATGCACTGAAATTTTCAATTTTCATCAAATTAAAAACATATTTAGCTTTAGAAATAATTAAAATTTCTTTTTGTTTTCCAATTTTTTCCAACTTAATTTAAAAATTTTTAAATGTTTTTCTAGGTACCAAAATCTAATCCATATGCAACAAGTGCCCTGCTTCAAGAATTAACATCAAACAATTAAACAATACTTTTGTTTTTCATAAAATATATATATGTTTATAATAAATAACAAATAAAAAATTTAAGAAAAATCAGATGTCTTTAGTAGTTTTTTTTTTACCTTACGCCGATTAATTAATGAGTTGCAAAATAAAATAAATTAAAAATAACTAATATAGAAGACGGACAAAAAAAAATGTTGCCGATAGCATGAACTTCTCTCCCTAACTGCCCTATTTTTCAAGAATTAAAATTATTTTAGAGACAAGAAAAATTTTTTCTTTCTTTTTTCAGATACAGTCTGAAATTCCCAAACAACCAAAAAATTAAAACTAAAAGATAGTTGAGTAAAAAAAAGTATTTGGAAAATCTAAATATGCACATGTATTGGCAAAATAAAAAATAATTTATTTAAAATTTTTTTCCAGACTGCCCATAAGACGCAAGAAATATTCTTAGCGTTATACGAACAACTTCGGATAGTCAACAACAGATTAGAAATGATAGATGAGGTGTTTCTCACAGAGGTCAGCCCAACTAGTATTTCACAACATCATTGATGAGCTTGTAAAGATTAACACTAAACTAGAGGAAATCCGTGAAAAGTTCCGGACGACTGAGGACAGCACAATCCAATTGCGGATCGTATTGTTGCGGGCCCAAAAACAACGACTTCTACGAGAGATGGATGGAATAATAGTGAACCTTGAATTTCAAGATAATTACAAAAATCTATTCAACCCCGGAGCGGTGCCTGCTATGGTGGCTCGGGTCACTAGAGAAATATGAAAAAAATGAAGACTGTTTTATCATTAATTAATTAATGCCGTACGATTAGCTCAGATAGCTCAACTGGTAGAGCACTCGACGCGATACCGTCATTACAATCAAAGCTTGGCAAATAATATAATAAATTATAAGTCAAGTCATCTCAACATTTCACAAGCTACTACCAATTTAGATTATTAAATCATTTAAGTGATTAAATATTATAATTAAAAATGAAAAATGCGGATAAATTGCAATCAGTTGTTTCATGGAAGGAAACCATGTCTGGTGTAGCGTGCACTTAATAGTAATTATTGATAAGAAAAAATAGTAACAATGTACTTATAGTATCTGTAACTTTTATTCTGTTCTAATTTTATATTTAAATTAACCAGTAATATTAAAGTTAATGAATAATAACAAACTAGTCTGGTTATCTAGTATAATATTTATTACTTTCAATATAATATCATTACTAAAGAAATTATATCGAGTCATACATACATAATAATAAATTTTATAAATTTTGACCATCGAAAAATGGAACTGGTCGTCTGTCGTATGACTGGAATATAATACGTCTGAAATAAGTTTCTTACCAGGAACACTACAAGTAGTAGGCGCTATCTAGTGGCGAGCACCAAACTACTCCCATTGCCGTTGTCTCGTACCGACGACTCCTCCTTTCTCTATGTATTAGGAAACTTAGAATTCTTGAGTGCGAATAGAGAAACAAATGAAAACGCGTCTTAATTAGTGTCTTTTGTTTAAAAATGTTGGCAGTTAATAATAATTTGACAGCTGTATTTTTTATTTGTCTTGATATAATGTTTATAATATTTAATTGAAGTCTAAAATTGCTGTTAAAATCTCAAGAAAGTTTTTTTTAATCAACTGGACAAAGTCGAAAAATATTCTGATGTTAAAAACCATCAACACATTCCTCTGTGACATTGCATTCCGAAATAGCAACAGCACGTTACAAAAATCAAGAAAATTCAAATAAACATGTACATCTTGATACCCTTGTATCACTTCCCATGAGCAGTAAGTTTTATTGAACTTTATTCATTCTTATTATTGTCAGTAAATTATGTAGCGATTAATAGAATAGTGATTAATTTTCTCCATAAATGGAAGTATGAATTTTTTTTTTTTAATTATTTTGTGAATTCAAATTAATAGCTTATATATAACGCTTTTAATACATTAAATTACTCATTTTCGCAAAATCTTTGAGTTGCTTAGGATAACTTATTTTTTAGTGCCAAGGTTTTCACCAATTATCCTTTAAATTAAAATTTTCTTTCATACTGAATATAAACTTATTATAGTAAATTTCTTTATTCATAAAAATATCTAACAGATGATGATAAGAAACTGAATGAGTTGGAGGTAGAAGAATCAAGAAGGAAAATAGTTGATATTTCTCAGAATCCATACTCAAAGAAAATCTCAGTTACTAGGACAGTACTATCAAAAGAAAAGGAAGAAGATGATGATAAACTCTTTTTAAATAATGTCTGTATGTCTATTGAGCCAATTTATTTAATAAAATGAAAATTAGTTGACATAAATATGTAACATAAAATCAAACTTTTATTAATTTTTTGTTTTCATTATTTATTATAATAAATAGAAAAAAAAATTTGATTTGTTTTTGGTGTTATATAAATCAAAATCAAACTAAAAATAATGGACAGAATAAGTCTGATTTTGATCTAGATTAGAACAAAAACAGATCAAAAATAAGGAATAGTAAGGGCAAAACTAGATTAAATTTTACATATTAATTAAATATAAAAAAAAAATAAAATTGAATGAAAATAACTTAAAATTTTTAATTGATTCAAAACAGATGAAATTTTTCGACCCGGGATTACGCCGATTAATTAATGAGTTGCAAAATAAAATTAATTAAAAAAACTAATATAGAAGACTGACAAAAAAAACTTTGTTGATAACATGGACCTCTCCCCCTAACTGCCCGATTTTTCAAGAATTAAAATTATTTTGAAGACAAGAAAAATTTTTTCTTTCTTTTTTCAGATGAAGTCTGAAATTTCCATTCGTTTTATTACCAAACAAACAAAAAATTAAAACCAAAAGACAATTGAGTAAAAAAAAGTATTTGGAAAATCAAAAAATGCACGAGGTGTGCAAGATTTATTTTGTATTTTCAAAATAATAAATAATTTATTTAACATTATTTTCCAAACTGCTCATGAGACGCAAGAAAGATTCTTAGCGTTATACGAATAACTTCAGGTTGACAACAACAGATTGTAAATGATAGATGAGGTGTTTCACATAGAGGTCGGCCCAACTAATATTTCACTACATCATTAACGAACTTGTGCAGATCATGGCAAAACTTGATAGAATTAATGAACGATTCCGGACGAGTGAGGACAGCACAATCCAATTGCGGGCCCAAAAACAACGTCACCTACGAGAGATGGATGAAATAATAACGAACCTTGAATTTCAAGATAATTCAGCAAATCTATTCAACCACGAAGCGTAACTTCCCTATAAATAGTCTTATTGAGAAGGTTAATTGTAAGTTTAGGTTTCACTATATTTTAAAATTGATTTTAATGCATTAAATTTTGCATAGTATTATTATTTTTTGTGATCAAATGAATGATAATTTAGTTATCACGATTAAAAGATTATATTTAAAGTATCGATAACTTTTATTCTAATTTTATATTTAAATTAACTAGTAATATTAAAGTTAATGAATGAAAACAAACTAGTGTTGTTATCTAGTATAATATTTATTACTTTCAATATAATATCATTACTAAAGATATTATATCGAGTCATACATACATAATAATAAATTTTATAAATTTTGACCATCGAAAAATGAAACTAGTCATCTGTCGTATGACTGGAATATAATACGTCTGAAATAAGTTTCTTACCAGGAACACTACAAACGGTAGGCGCTATCTAGTGGCGAGCACCGAACTACTCCCATTGCCGTTGTCTCGTACCGACGAGTCCTCCTTTCTCTATGTATTGGGAAACTTAGAATTCTGATACGCCAACTGGTAGCTAAAGCTATAACTACTCAAAGTCGGCTGAATCATGAATGCTTACATATTATATAAATAATGAATACTGAATTCTCTCTAAAATTGTTGTGTTTCTATGAATTAAAAAATTATTTTCGTTCAATTAAAAATAAATTTCTCATTTATAAACATGGAATTTCCATCAAAAATAAGTAAAAGTAACATATATTGTTTGTATGGTTGTAAAAGTCGTGCTTCTAAAAATGACAGTGTTGATTTTTTAATGTTCGTCGAAAAATTGCCAGTTCTATTTATTTTTTTCCGTCTAGTTATGGTAAAATTTCTACCATCAAGCTGATAGTAGTGAATATTATCTTGATGATTGTATAAATCATCTAGATTATAATATTCATCATATTTAAAACAATTGTTGCAATCCTGTATGTTAACTAGAGTTAATTATTATTATTATTCTAAATAGTTATATTTATAATCCAGATAGTAACAGTTACCATCAGAAATTATAATAGTTACAAGGTTAAAAAAATACTACATGTTAATTATGACCAAATTTTATTTATTACTCAGTACTCGAATGATTCTTATTTTGATAAGCAAACTCAATCATTCAAAGATATTGACAGAAGCTCTCTCGCTTGGAAATTTTTATTTTACGCTGATCTAGACGTCTGTACAGTAACTTGTTTCAAAATTTTAAAAAATAAAATGTGCTTCCCGTGTAAAAAAAATTCGTTCCAAAAAGATTCCAAAAAAGTTCCGCACGTGGAACTTCTAAAAGTGAGACAGATTAGAACTTCGAATGGAACTTTTTTGGAACGTTAGTAATTTTGATATTAAAAAAAAGATTTTTATTAGCAAATTTAGAGTCAAAAAAGGACGTTCTTGGAACTTTTTTGGAAGTTATCATGGACTTTTTTTTGTTCTATAAAAAATTCAAAAGTAGATTTTTGAACTATTTTGGCATGTTTCTAGAATGTCTTTAGTCTTCAAAAGATGCAAAAGTAGTGATTTTGGAAAGTTTTTGGAACGCCTTTTTTAGTCCATAAAAAAGTCAAAAGTGGTGATTCTGGAGCTTATTTGGAAAGTCCATATAAAATTCCAAAAACGTCCTTTTTTTACTCTAAATTTGCTCATAAAAACTTTTTTTTTACTATCAAAATTACTAATATTCCAAAAAAGTTCCATTCGAAGTTCTAATCTGTCTCATGTTTAGAAGTTCCACATGCGGAACTTTTTTGGAATCTTTTTGGAACGAATTTTTTTTACGCGGGTTTACTAAATTATGGATTCAAATATAAAATATTCATTTACAATTTGAAAGTAAAATTAAAATAGGGCTAGTACGCCAATGAAGAGTTTATAATATAAACAATTTTAATACTTGTATTTTAACTTTTAAAAAATTGTCATTTTCTTGTGAAAATTTAATAAATAAAACTTAAGTATGTTTGTCACCATATTTGGCTTCGAAAATTTACAATTTTGCAGCAGTACTTGAAAATTATTGAATTTTCGATCAATTTTTTCATTGCAATCGATAATATTAATTACCGTCCTTGATAGTAAATATTACCATTCTGATAGTAACTGTTGCGAAATTTATTGCAGAAGTTATCATCCAATGATTATTAATTCTATTGAAAAAAATTATAACACTAACTATTTTTGCATTGAAAAACGTTCCAATCATTTTAGATTGGAATTAAAAATTTAGCATACTAAAACACAATTACTTAATTTTCTGAGTGAAGTTATTCATCTCAGAAAATGTTCTTTTTCAGTATATTTATCTACTATCAGTATCACGAATCTCTTTTCCACTTTGATTAGATATAAACAATATTGTAATAGTAATTTTTTTCAAATAAAAAAATCTTTTGTTACTTTGTTTGGGGGTGGTCCGTTTTACCCGCCCGGGACAAAAATTTTCTACGGCAACTGGAAATTTGGTTTAATTGCTCAAAATAGAAAAAAAAATCGACGTTTTCAAATCTACGAAAATTTTACGATTTATTTCTCTTTATTATTTAGATCTACAGAGATCTATAGATCAAAACCAAAATAAGGAAGCGACAAAAATCATAGATCCGAGGTCATCTGTATAGATCTAAATAGATCTTAAGAATAAAAAAAATTACATCCAATGAGATCTTGTTAAGCTAAAATTTTTTTTTTCCAAAGAAATATTTGGCAATTTTAATTATTATTCAAATTTTTTTTCGTAGATCAAATTTATTTTGGCTAAGCGAAGGACGCAGATACATTTTTTTCTAAGAAATAAATGTCTATTTTTTTTTGTTTTTGTTTTTATTTTTAAGTAAAATAAAATATTTACCCATTAGTAGAGTTTGAATTGGAGCTGCCGAATAGGACCGAGAGCAATTAATTTTTATGACCCGGACTCAGGTAGGACGGGGTCATAAAAGGGTACATCCGTGCAGAAGTACGCTGGTATTGGAGTATATACATGAGAAACTGGCTAAATACTAAGAATTTTTATGTATTGACATAAATATTTTTTTTTTGTTACCACGGGGCAAAATGGCTAGTTTTATATTTTTATCAAAAATAATCTTTTTTGTAAAATATTTTCAAGTATTTTTTTTTTTTATGTAAATACAACATTTTTATAATTTAGTGAGGCATAAACAGTCGATCGAAAATCGCGAGTAAAAAAATACGAATATTTCAAAAAAAATTTTATTTGACATTTTTTCGTTTTTTCGGAAAAAAAAAATTTCTATCTACAGTAGAACTACAGAAATTAGATTTACGTAAGTTCTAACAGATCTACGGAGATTGAAATAGATCTCATAATAGCCAGAGTTTTTTTTTTTTCTATGGAAAGATCTACGAAAATTGTAGAAATTCACGAAAATCGTCGGAGATCTCCAGTGACCTCTGTAGCCATGATAAGAAAAAAATTGATTATTATTTCTTGCCGATCTGCGGAGATCTTTTTTTATATAATTGTGTAACTATCGAAGATCTGCTGAGACTTTTTGAGATCACCATAGATCTAAAATCATCGAGTTCGAGATCATTGAAGATCTTTGATATTTTGATAGACGATCGAATAAAATCATTGACGATCTACCGAAATCACCAGAGATCTGAGATCTGTTCCAAATTTGAGATCTTCGTAGATCTTTATGGATCTGAATTGTTTGTTCCCCAGAATTGTTATAAAAAATTTCGGTTGCTAATTTCTTTAAAAAAATCGATTTTTTTTTATCGATCAATAAATTTTTATGATCGACCAGAATAGTGACCGTGCTATTGCATAATCTCCTTCAAAGTGCTGTAGCCTCAGGTCATACTAAATGATAGATTGGTTAATAAGCTTTCAACAACTAAACAGTAAAAACTAAATTATTTTTTATGAAAAAAAATTTGCGCTGAAAATTTTTGAGTGTCCGTTTTACCCTACTTCGTCAAAAATTAAAAACATTTGTAGAACTTTTTCATGAGATTATAATTTTGAATTACATATTCAAAAACATAAAGGGGCAAGTTGGTTCGTAAAAACGAATTTTTTTTATAACCATGACCCATTTCACCTCCAAGTCAGCTTCATCTAATTTCGAATAAACAAAATTTTGATTGCAAACAAATCAAAAACAAAAAACAATTATTTTGTTACTAAAAATTCCACATTCACTGACTGACCATCTTGCCCCACTCATTTCTCCCATCCATAACCAGAAATTTTATAAAAATTTTTTTGCATGACAACCCGGGTCGAAAAATTTGATCTGATTTTAGTCTAACTGGACTGTATTTGGACTACTTGGTCTGTTATTAAACTTCGATAAAAATTTTAATCTGTTTTTGATCTACCCGGACTGAACAATTTGACCTGATTTTAGTCTGATTGGACTATTTGATCTGATTTTGATCTTTTATGAAAATTTTAAGCTGTTTTCGACCTGCTACTTTAAAAAACAAACGCGTTACGAGTAGACTAAATTAGATTAATTCGTGAACTTTAAAAAATTTTAGTTCTGAAAATTTACAAGGACAAAACTAGATTAAATCATGGACTTATAAAATTTTTATTTATGGGCAATATTTATGAAAAAATATTAAGTTGCAGAATTGATTATGTTTTATTTACTATTTATTTACTATTTTTTGTTTAAAAATGTCGGCAGTTAATGAAAATTTGACAGCTTAATTTTTTAGTTGTCTTCATTGAATATTTATATCATTGAATAAAAGTGATAAAACAACTCTTGAAATGTCAAGAATTTTCTCTTATTTACTGGATAAAATTGAAAATATTTTGGCATAAGAAAACATCAAAATTCTTGTGCTACGGAGAAAAATGTTGGCTCGAAATCTACCAATTTTTATTATGCTGTCGACCAAACTTGAAACAGGAAGTAAAGCATCCAAAAAATTACTATGCTCTTATAAAAAATTATTATGCTGCATCAAAATTATTATAATGTATGGAAGTAATTGATATTGAAGCTCATCGATAAGTTTCTCGCGCGTAATAAGTAATGTGATACAGTATAATCATTTTTTGTAAGAGCACGATAATTTTTTGGATGCTTTACTCCCTGTTTCAAGTTTAGTCGACAGCATTGTAAAAATTGGTAGGTTTCGAGCCAACATTTTTCTCTGTGTGACATCTTATTATGGAAGCGCATTAGCATGTTTTAAATACCAAGAAAATTAAAATAAATTAATAAATCTAGATTATTATTATTATTATTATCATTTATATTTATAAAAAGTCCTGTATTTGTCCTTAAAAACAATTGAACACAGACCAATAATTATAATAAAAAAGTCTGTTCTTAGTCTAAACGCGATTTAAAACAGACTAAATATCATACGAAAATAAGTCTGATATTAGCCTGGATAAGGAATAGTACGGGCAAAAACCGATTAAATTCTTATATAAAATAAATACGATTTATAAACTTGAATTAAAGGAAAAATATTTGAATTTATCATTTATTTTAAAACAGATCTAATTTTTTGACCCGGGAAATAATGTCTCATTTTACCCCAGGCGCTCACTAAAATTATGTCCCATTTTGCCCCAGTCTTCTATCCATAAAATCCATTGAACGAGAAATAAATTTTTTCTACATTATCTCTCGGTTCATTTTACCCCGTAGTGATAATTATCAAGTCAAGGTCACAAAAACTGATAATAAAAATTAGAAAAAAATCACAGCCAATCTAAAATAAAAATGATTAATCTCCGTACCAATTTAATGGCGTGTAATTTTTTTATTGGCTGCACTACGTGTCAGATGTTTTCGAAATATCGTTTTGTGCGTCGCACATTATTCGACAATATCTACAAATACTAGCTTAGACATCGCCTATAAAAAGTCTGATGATTGAGTAACGACCCACGCATTCGGCAATTTTACTGAGCTCTAATTGCGCATAAAAACTCCGGCTTTGTCGATAAGTATCAGTAGAGTGTAAAAGTTGTGCTCAAGAAGATCGCTTTAGTGAAGATGATTAAATTTACTGTGATATTGTTCATTTCCGAGATATTAGTTTATTCAGGTACCGATGGAGGAGGTGTGTTCCATTACGGTCCAGATGAACGTACTATTTACGGATGGCAGGTAAATTTGTCAGAGAATGGGACCGTGAAGAGGACTTGCAACGGACTGTTTATTGGACCACAAGTATTTCTTACTTATGCTAGATGTGTTGAGAAGTAAGTCGTTATTTAGATAAGTCATTTAATAGAAAATTCGCGGGACAACAGTTTACAGACAGTGGTCCAAGATTAACATTAATTTAATTAGATTCATAACGCCCACGGTCACAAACGTGATTTTATAAGGATCCCGGATGAGGTCTACGCTCTTATATGATTCTTAAGGGAGTTTTATGTAAGTCTGCCCGGGTCAAAAAATTAGATCTGTTTTAAAATAAATGATAAATTCAAATATTTTTTCTTTAATTCAAGTTTATAAATCGTATTTATTTTATATGGGAATTTAATCTGTTTCTGTTCGTACTATTCCTTATCCAGGCCAATATCAGACCTTACGGCCTAAAAACCTAAACGTATGAATTCAAAGTTTATTTTGTGTTCATATTCGTACACACTGTGAAAAATTCGCGGAGTGAATGCGGATTAAATCCGGAGTGAATGCGGAGTGAATGAATTTTTAATTATTCACTCTCCTCAGAGTGAAATTCACTCCGCAGGGGCGTTTTCGCGGAGTAGATAATTTTTTATTAATTTAATCCCTCCGGAGTGAAATTCACTCCGGAGCGGAGTTTTGAAAATATTATTAATAAAAAATAACTCCACTCAATAAAATCGAAGTAAAAATTCGTGTATTACATTATTGATCAGCTGATGTGCACACACATACACACATACATATGTAGGCACACACGCGCACTCGCAAACACACGCACGCACAAATTTGCACACACGCACAAATTTGCAGACACGCACACATGTGCACACACACCAATTTTCACACATGCACACAAACACCTGCACACACCCAAACACACACATGCACGCAAACACACATACACACACACACACACACACACACACACAAACACACACACACACAGTCACATTGTTTAGCAGTTTAATATAAATTAGTATAAATTTATTTAAGTATTAAAACTCCGGACCGGAGTGAATTGGGAGTGAAATAAAATCCGCGTCACTCCGAGATCACTTCGCCAAAAAGAAACTCCCAATTCACTCCGCATGCGGAGTGATTTTTTTCAAAACTCCGGAACTCCGAGGGGCGGAGTGAATGCGGAGTGAATTCGGATTTAATTTCACTCCGAATTCACTCCGGATTTTTTACAGTGTAGTTAAAAGTACGAAATACTTCTCAGCCGGTCACAATCCGAATCGTTAACGAAGCAATACTTCTGTAACAATCAAATAGATAGTGCCGGTAACAAGAATTTTTTTTCCGTGTAGCAAGGAATTTGTTATAGAAGTTATAGCATGGAATCTATGGGGTGAAATTGATTATGGAATTTATTATTGACTCTATGTCAAAGAATCTATTATGGAATCTGTCGGGTGAAGTGCATCATGGAATATATGGCAAAGAATATGTCATAGAATTTATTAATGCATTAACATAAAATTTTCCTTATCTTGCAGCCTTCAAGCTAATGAATCCATCTCTATTGTCAATACTATATATGACACTCCATCTCTAAGAACGGATCTCACAGTCAAACATGAGAATATATACTTCGGTGAATATGTCAACAAAATTTACAGTCCAACTACTCGACAATTTACATTATTAATAACTGATCAACGAGTCCTTCCTAAATCTAAATATATGGCAAACACATTTGTGAAGTTGGCTGCAGAGCCTTATAATGTCGATTATAAAAAATGTTTCGTACATAAATTAGCTCCTCCAATAATTTCAGAAGTACAATGCGTATTCTCAAATACCACTAATATCAATGATGGGCTATTAGACTGCTATTGTGATGAGCATTATCATGTAAGTATACTATGAAACATAATAATTTATTGAATATCTTGGTGACACCTCCCCCCCCCCCCCGTCCTCTTACGAGATAACAGTTCCCTGTAGTTCTTAGTAAATTTGAACCTGGGCGCCAATTATCCTTATCGTTGTTATAATTATCGCCGTTATTACTTATGATTTTTGCTTAAATTATTCATTACTTTTTCAGATATATGAAGAAACTAGTTTGTTTTGCCACTACAGAAAAACAACTGGAGGGATGGTTCTTGCCGGTTATGTAATAAGTAGAGATGCAGGCCACATGACAGTTGTAAATTTGTCCGGATTAAACATTACGTTAATGTACAACGAGTGGGATTAATGTATGAGTACTGATCACCAATTACGTGTCCTTTGAAAAATATTTGTTGATTCTCATAAAATGTAAATTTATTCAGTAGTAAAAGCCTGATGTTATCTCTTGGAAAATAAAAATTTTCAAAACAAAAAACAGAATTAGTCATTTACGGTCAATGCCGTTGTTCCTTTGGTCAGTAACAATAAAATGGGTAATCTAAACATCGAATGCAATAAGTTTTCGTGCTTCCCCCATCCCTCTCTGCCCTTACTCTAGAAATATATCAATGAAAAGTACTGACAGTTAATGTTCACTGATGAAGAATCCCGTGTATATTACTGATTGGACCAGTCATTAATAACTAGTTGGGTCCGTGGTGGCTCACTGATTGCATTAGTGAATATTCACTGTTCGTTTTAGTGTTTAATTACTGATACAATCAGTTATTGTTTCCTGAAACAATCAATAATTGATGAGTGATGTTATTTCTGTTTGATTACTTATTGTATAAGTATTCACACACTGATTGCATCAGTGATTAGTTAATGATTGTCTTATTTTGTAATTACTCATTGTATCAGTGTTGACTCACTGATTGCATAAGCGATTATTTACTGAAACAATCAGTGATTAATTACTGATTAATTGTATTACTGTTTAATCACTTAGTGTATCAGTATTTACTCACTGATGACATCAGTGATTAATTACTGATTAATTGTATTACTGTATAATCACTTATTGTATCAGTATTTACACACTGATTGCATCAGTGATTAGTTACTGATTGTCTTACTTTGTAATTACTCATGGTATCAGTGTTGACTCACCGATTGCATTAGTGGTTATTCACTGAAACAGTCAGTGATTAATTACTGATTGATTGTATTACTGTCTAACCACTCATTGTATCAGTATTGACTCTCACTGATTGGGTCAGTGATTAACTATTGACTGAAGAATACTTTTGACCGATGAATTTCCATAAAGTAAAATCATCAGAAATTGATTCACACAACAGGTTTCAGATTTTCCTTTATTTTAAAAAATTAACTCTACTGTTTCATAATGATTGGAATAAAAATATATACTCTCAGTACTAATTGACAGACACTTTGGCGCATGATACATTTTTATCATTTTAATGTCATATTCTACTAATGGAACAACCGGTAACAAAATAACAAACCAATAAAAAAGTCATTAGTTGAATTCAATATGATGGAATTTTATTTATCAGCTGCTTGTCTTTATTACTTTTTAAAGTACCTCACACTTATCTATTTACTCATTGCACTGATCACTAACATAGACTGCGAGTCATAGTCAATTATTCTATTAAGATCTACGGAATCACATTGAGTTACTATAGTCCCGTGTTTAACCTCTAAAGTTAATGATAATTATCATCAGAGTATTTAAATTGTAGTGTGAGATAGAGTGGATTGATTTGGTTACGATGATTAAATTGCCGTTACTACTATTGATCATTAAGGTGTTTGTTCATTTGGGTGCAAACGGACTACTCTTTCATTCAGTACTGAACGTACCTGATGAACGTACTCTGTACGGATGGCATCTAGAAGTGTTACGAAACGGAGCATGGATTAATTATTGTCATGGTTTGTTCATCGGGCCAAAAGTATTTCTTACTCATTCAGACTGTGTAAATACGTAAGTATATAAATTATCGAAACTTATCGTAATTCGGATCCGCTAGGGAATTGATTACGTCTAGTAATATCGAGTATAATATCGTTTTCACACGATGGATAAGTTACCATTAATTATATCATTAGTCTCGTTATTTGAGATCACTTTGTAATACTGCTACTTCCACTAGTTTAAGCCCCAAAGTTGAAAAAATTTTAAACTTGCCGCTGGTAAGCACTCCAATGCACCCTGGTGTATACATTCTTCATAACGTTCTTTGAGCTAGCTAAAGGTACATTTTATTGTAATAAATCTAAGAAAATCATTAATAGTATATTACGCACCTAGGGAGGAAAGTAGGTTATTCCAACCCACGTGTATACACCAGGGTACGTGGGAGTGCTTACCCGCGGCAAGTTTGAAATTTTTACTTTGACCTTTGTGGCTTGAACTAGTGAAAGTAGGGGTACTACAATGTAATCATCTTGAACGAAACTCTCATATAATTGTAATCGAACGTCATTTGCAGGTCAGTTCGTTTGATTATCAATTATGATATAAGTATTCAAGGTGTGTACTTATGGGTTGTCGTGAAATTATTAACCTGTTTTTTTTGCTTGACAGAATTTATAAGAACGATTCAATTAATGTAGTTAATCGTTCATTTAAATCTCCATCGCTAAAAACGAAACTCACAGTTAACCACAAAAATATATATTTTGGCGAATATATGAGCAGAAATTACAGTAAATCTGATCGACAATTTGCATTAGTAATAACTAATGAACAAGTCCTTCCTAAATCAAATTACATTGGAAAGTGGTTTGTAAAAGTGGCTTCAGACATCACGCATATCGACTACAAAAAATGTTTTATGCCAAAATTAAATCCTCCGATAATTATGAACGTACCTTGCAAATTGTCAAGCTCAGCTGTTCTTCACAAGAAATCTTTCAAGTGCTCTTATGACAAGCGTTATGATGTAAGTATGCAGCAACATATAATTTTATGTAAAATGTGCTCAAAATAAATGCCATTATATTCTTGTAAGGTTCCTATGTAAGATTTATAGGAAACTTTATTAGATTTTAAATGTTCTCTAAAAAAACTATATGCATGATGATGCGAGCGAATTTCTGTGAGTATCTTTAAGAATTCTTGAGAAGATCATATAGGATTTCCGGAAAATTTTATAGAATTTTTCTACGAAACTTACAAGATTTTTATAAGAATTTTACAAGATTTCTATAAAAATTTTACAAGATTCCTGTAAGAATCTTATGAAATCTCTGCGAGAATCTTATACGTATTCTGTAAGCATTTTGTTGGATTCCTGTTAGGATCTTACGAGGATTCTGTAAGAATCTTATAAGATTTCTGTGAGAATCTGGAAACGTTACTGTCAGAATCTTACAAGATTTCTGTGAAAATCTTAAAAGCCACCTCTAAGAATTTTATAGGCTTTCTGTTAAAATCTTATAAAATCTCTGTAAGAATCCTACAAGATTTACTTGAGAATCTTATAGGATTTCTGTAAGATTTTTATAAAATTTATGTATCAATCTTATCGAAATCCTGTATAAAGTTCGAAAGATTTCTGATTAAATCTTACAAGATTTATGCAGGAATCTTATAAAATTTCTATAAGAATCTTATAGGATTGATGTAAGAAGTTTCCAAGATTTCTGTTAGAATCTTATAAAATTTGCGTAAGAAATTAACAAATTGTCTTTAAGAATCTTACAAGATTTCTATAAGAATCCTTCAAGATTTACCTGAGTATCTTATAGAATATGTCTAAGATTCTTATAAAATTTCTATCTCAATCTTATAGAAATCCTGTAGGATGCTCGAAAGATTTCTGATTAAATCTTACAAGATTTCTGTAGGATTCTTATTCAATTTCTGTAAGAATATTGTAGGATTTATGCAAGAATTTTCCGAAATTCCTGTTAGAATCTTATAAAATTTCCGTGAGAAACTAACAAAATGTCTGTAAGAATCTTACAAGATTTCTATAAGAATCCTACAAGATTTACCTCATTATCTTATAGCATATCTGTAAGAATCTTATAAAATTTCTGTATCAATCATATAGAAATCCTGTATGATGTTCGAAAGATTTTTGATTAAATCTTACAAGATTTCAGTAGGAATCTTATTAAATTTCTGTAAGAATCTCACAGGATTTATGTATGGATTTTCCGAGATTCCTGTTAAAATCTTTTTAATTTCTGTAAGAAACTGACAAAAAGTCTGTAAGAATCTTACAAGATTTACCTGAAGATTTTATAGATTTTCTGTAAGAAACTTATCAAATTTCTGTATCAATCTCATAGAACTCTTGTATGATGTTCGAAAGAATTCTGATTAAATCTTACAAGATTTATGTAGGAATCTTATTAAATATTTGTAAGAATCTTAGAGGATTTATGTAAAAATTTTCCGAGATTTCTGTTAGAATCTTATAAAATTTCCGTGAGAAACTAACAAAATGTCTGAAAGAATCTTGAAAGATTTCTACAAGAATCCTATAAGATTTACCTGAGATAAGTTACAATAATAATAATTATTATTTTAAAATAATTAAACTTTTTCTGTACAGATGTGGCAAGAAAACAGTTTGTTTTGTCGTTACAAAAAATCCACTCAATCAATAGTTCTCGTCGGATTCGCAGAAAACGAAAACAATGATTACGAAAATAAAACAATTGTAAATTTGTCAGGCTTAGATATTGTATTGCTGAACAATGACTACGAAAAATATAACAACAATCGTAAAGTTAAAAAATTTCACTGATGTAAGAACTCAAAAAATAAAAATCTTCGAAGAAATCTGTAATTTATTCATTTAAAAAATTTTTTTCTCCCCAGAATATTTTCCCATAGTTCCTTTCAATATATTTAATAACGACTAGAAGTGTGCGAAAAATTCAAAAACCCTTGAATAAGTCAAATATTTATTTTGATTCTGAAAATCTAAAAAAATTTTTTTTTTACGAAAAAACATTCGTTTTCAAAAAGTAATTTTCTAAATTACGTTAAATTCACAAAACTAAATTATGAAAGAAAAAAAAATTTGCGGTAGGGGGAGGGAAGGTCGTCGTGCCTCAGGTATTTGATATTTTTTATTATTCTAAAATGTGAAATTATTCAGCGATAACAAAAAAAAGTTCATTTTTTTTCAAATTTTTCAGGGGGTCGGTAGTGCCCCAAAATTTGCTCTCCTTATTTTGAAGTCACGCAATTCAAAAAAATATTTTTTCTAACAATTTTTTTTTTAATATTCATCGTCATTAGATTTTGTTGCTTAGTAATTAAAAAAAATGACAATGAATAATTCTTCCTGTGATGGTTTACTTCCTTTTTTTCCGCTAATAGAATAATCTTTTATAGATAAGTCTAAAATTACTACTTCCAGATAAAAACAATATTTCACATAGTGAACGCTGGAATAAAAATGCCGCGCCGTGCCAATAGATGGCGCCATGTCCTAAGTATCAAGAAGCACATGAGGAAAATTGAATAGAACATTCAATGCTTTCTAAAGTGATTATGAACTTGAATTATTAAAATCTAGACTAGACATCTGTTGAAAACTTGCATTCCTAAAATCGGGCAGATACTGGCCATTTCTTTTTTTGTTCAGAATTTTGAATTTTTTTGCGGGGAAATAATCATAATCTAACGCGATCTAATTCATTTCCCTTCTTTTAGCTTTTTTTTTTAATATTAAATATTCATATAGACTTCATGCCGATTTTCAAGCAACTGAGATCAATAATATTTTTAAATCTTTAGAGGGTAACCATGAAAATCCAAAGTTCATAACCTTATGAAAAAAATTTAGAAAAAAAACATATGTTAAAATATAAGAAATGTATATATTAAATATCCATAGCTAACTTTTGGCCGATTTTTGTATATATTTTAAATATAGTTTAAATACATTAAAAATATATCTTAGAATATATAAAAAATATATGTATGAAAATGAAAAGAAAATATATTAAATATATATATACACAACTATAAAAAATATATATCGGCATGATGATATCAAACAATAAAAATGGATATGTAATATATATTTATACATGTATTTGTTATATCTTGTAAGATATTTTAAACATATTTAAATTATATTAATTTAGTCAAAGTATAATCAAAGTACGTTCGTCAAAGAAATATCAAATATTTACGAACATCCGCCAAAAGTTAGCTATTAAAAATTTATTTTTTATACATATTTAATATATATTTATATATATTTCTCATGTATTTTTGATATATCTTTTTTATTCTAAAAATATATATTTTTTATATTTAAAATATATTTTTTTATAAATTTTTTTTCATGGAGAAGTATAGAGACTAGATTATTATTATTGTTGTTGCTCTGGGCGTTGTTTCGTTGTTGTTGATGGCATTTTTGTTTTGGTCACCATTATAATCTTGTTGTTGCTCTTGTCGCAGTAATTGTTGACTATATTGTTGTTGTTTTTGTTGCTCTTGTTGTTATTGTTAAATTTATTGTAGTTGTGTTTGTTCTTGTTGTTGTGACGATTGTTGCTCATGTTGATGTTATTTTTGATTGTTTTGTTATTTTTTTTTATTCTTGAAGTTTGTCTTGTCACTATAATTGTCGTTGTTGTTGCTTTTATTATTGTTATTGTTGACTTTATTGTTGTTGCACGTGATTTCGTAGCTGCTTGTCTTCTTTTTATTGTTAACTATATTGTTGTTGTTCTTGTTGTGAGAGGATTTTCTAGTTATTGCTATTTTTCTTGTTGTTGTTGTTGTTGTTGTTGTTGTTGTTGTTGTTGTTGTTGTTGTTGTTGTTGTTGTTGTTGTTGTTGTTGTTGTTGTTGTTGTTGTTGTTGTTGTTGTTGTTGTTGTTGTTGTTGTTGTTGTTGTTGTTGTTGTTGTTGTTGTTGTTGTTGTTGTTGTTGTTGTTGTTGTTGTTGTTGTTGTTGTTGTTGTTGTTGTTGTTGTTGTTGTTGTTGTTGTTGTTGTTGTTGTTGTTGTTGTTGTTGTTGTTGTTGTTGTTGTTGTTGTTGTTGTTGTTGTTGTTGTTGTTGTTGTTGTTGTTGTTGTTGTTGTTGTTGTTGTTGTTGTTGTTGTTGTTGTTGTTGTTGTTGTTGTTGTTGTTGTTGTTGTTGTTGTTGTTGTTGTTGTTGTTGTTGTTGTTGTTGTTGTTGTTGTTGTTGTTGTTGTTGTTGTTGTTGTTGTTGTTGTTGTTGTTGTTGTTGTTGTTGTTGTTGTTGTTGTTGTTGTTGTTGTTGTTGTTGTTGTTGTTGTTGTTGTTGTTGTTGTTGTTGTTGTTGTTGTTGTTGTTGTTGTTGTTGTTGTTGTTGTTGTTGTTGTTGTTGTTGTTGTTGTTGTTGTTGTTGTTGTTGTTGTTGTTGTTGTTGTTGTTGTTGTTGTTGTTGTTGTTGTTGTTGTTGTTGTTGTTGTTGTTGTTGTTGTTGTTGTTGTTGTTGTTGTTGTTGTTGTTGTTGTTGTTGTTGTTGTTGTTGTTGTTGTTGTTGTTGTTGTTGTTGTTGTTGTTGTTGTTGTTGTTGTTGTTGTTGTTGTTGTTGTTGTTGTTGTTGTTGTTGTTGTTGTTGTTGTTGTTGTTGTTGTTGTTGTTGTTGTTGTTGTTGTTGTTGTTGTTGTTGTTGTTGTTGTTGTTGTTGTTGTTGTTGTTGTTGTTGTTGTTGTTGTTGTTGTTGTTGTTGTTGTTGTTGTTGTTGTTGTTGTTGTTGTTGTTGTTGTTGTTGTTGTTGTTGTTGTTGTTGTTGTTGTTGTTGTTGTTGTTGTTGTTGTTGTTGTTGTTGTTGTTGTTGTTGTTGTTGTTGTTGTTGTTGTTGTTGTTGTTGTTGTTGTTGTTGTTGTTGTTGTTGTTGTTGTTGTTGTTGTTGTTGTTGTTGTTGTTGTTGTTGTTGTTGTTGTTGTTGTTGTTGTTGTTGTTGTTGTTGTTGTTGTTGTTGTTGTTGTTGTTGTTGTTGTTGTTGTTGTTGTTGTTGTTGTTGTTGTTGTTGTTGTTGTTGTTGTTGTTGTTGTTGTTGTTGTTGTTGTTGTTGTTGTTGTTGTTGTTGTTGTTGTTGTTGTTGTTGTTGTTGTTGTTGTTGTTGTTGTTGTTGTTGTTGTTGTTGTTGTTGTTGTTGTTGTTGTTGTTGTTGTTGTTGTTGTTGTTGTTGTTGTTGTTGTTGTTGTTGTTGTTGTTGTTGTTGTTGTTGTTGTTGTTGTTGTTGTTGTTGTTGTTGTTGTTGTTGTTGTTGTTGTTGTTGTTGTTGTTGTTGTTGTTGTTGTTGTTGTTGTTGTTGTTGTTGTTGTTGTTGTTGTTGTTGTTGTTGTTGTTGTTGTTGTTGTTGTTGTTGTTGTTGTTGTTGTTGTTGTTGTTGTTGTTGTTGTTGTTGTTGTTGTTTCTATTGTTGTTGTTGTTGTTGTTGTTGTTGTTGTTGTTGTTGTTGTTGTTGTTGTTGTTGTTGTTGTTGTTGTTGTTGTTGTTGTTGTTGTTGTTGTTGTTGTTGTTGTTGTTGTTGTTGTTTCTATTGTTGCTGTTTTTGTTGAGGTTTTTGTAGTTGTTATTGTTATTTTTCTTGTTATTGATCTCGTTCTTGTTATTGTTGCCTATATTGTTGTTATCGTTGTTCTTATTGTAGCTCTTGTTGTTGTTATTGTTTTTGTTGTTGTTACTGTTATATTTCTTTTTCTTGTCATTAATAGATTTACGTGTTTTTTTGTTGCTTATGTTTTTGTTATAGTTGACTATATTGTCGTTGACCTTTCTTATTGTTTTTTTGTTATTATTCTTGTTGTTGATGTTGTTAATTTTTCTGTTTCTGTAATTTTTTGTGTCCATCTCTTACTTTAATTAATAACTTCACACATTCCCGTACCCTTTCGAAATATCTTCAATAATCGATCCTAAATTTTTCAGAGCCCAGTCGATATTTCCATAAACTACCTCTCATCTAAAATAAAAATCTAAACCTTCCTTTTCCTTACCCAATAAAACCGTGACATTTACAAACATCATCACATACCCACAGTGAAAGTATCGATAAAAATCAATTCTGACAGCCATCGAAATACGTCTAATAGTAAATATTCAAACAAAAACATCTGACATGACAGCTCTGAAATTCTCATGATAAATTATTTATATAAAAAATAATAATAAATATGATAATAATATTCAATAAACCAATTATCAGTCTATTTATATAAATTAATGAACAAACAATAACCACAATATTAATTAGTCACGGTAATAATAACTATTGATTATCGGAGCGTACATAAATTATTTAATGTACACTAGTATGCATATATGTCTACATCCCAGTATATATATATAGTGACTGGTTTGTGGTATTTACCTCGTGCATTACATTAGGTGTATAATGTATTGCTCATCTGCATAGTACATGAGGCGTGTGACAGACGGCAGCCAGCTCACGCTTAGCTGCATCTGCTTCTGCTCATCTTTACTCCCATCCAGGATACCAGCCACTGCTCCACTCGGCTTTGCTCTGACAACTTTCACCTTCTTTGTCATATTTTTTGTCCACAATACGCTTAATGCTTGATACCTTCCCTAATTTCACTTCTTCCATTATCTCCACGACAACACGACATTTTCTTTGTTATTATTATTTTTATTATTATTTCTGATAATAAACTGTCCGTTTTATTATATAAGAAAGGATAAATTTCTCTTCAAGAATATTTTGAGGAAATTTATTGTTTATTTATTTATATTTTGGGTATTATAAAGGTAGGAACAGTTTCAAGTATTTATTGAACGGAAGTTAATCAGGAGTCCTTAAAAAATATTTTGTTATTTTTTTTTTTTTGATAACTTTCTAGCTTTTGACGATGGGAAAATTTTATATTTAAAATCGAATTTTATTTTTATTCAATTTTTGTTTCTGCGACAAAATAAGATGCGACTTTTGTCGTAGGTACTTGAAGTAAACCGGATTACTATATAATTGGGATAAAAAATTTATTTTTGGTTAAAAGAAAAAAAATTCATTACTATCGTGGCTCATTTTACCCCAAAGTTAGCTTTTTCTAGTTTGAAATATAATTCAGATAATAAATATTAAAAAAAAAAAAAAATTCAAATCAAATTTTCAATTTCCCTCATTGTCTAGACTAATCAAACTCATCCCGTATTCTACAACCGTACTTGGAAATTTTTGAAAAAAAAAAGTTTTGAAAATAGTGTTTCTCTATGCCCTGGAACAACAACACCAACAACAACAAAATCCAGAACAATAACAATAATAATATCCCACAGAAGAACAGGAGCTATAACAATAATAATAATAATAATAATAATAATAATAATAATAATAATAATAATAATAATAATAATAATAATAATTGCAATAACAACTTCAACAACAGCAAAAACAATAACAACAACGACCACAAAGACTACAACAAAAACGATAACAACAGCAATGGCAATAACAACAACTACCACAAAGACTACAACAAAAACGATAACAACAGCAATGGCAATAACAACAACAATTACAACGACAGCAAGAACAATAGCAGCAAAAACAATTACTTCAAAAGCAATACGTATCTAGGATAAGAACAAAGACACCAGCAAGAACATCAACAACAACAACAACATCTAAAACAACAACAACAACATGTAGAACAACAACAACAATATCCCACAGAAGAACAGAAACTGCAACAATAATTACAATAATTTCAGTAACAACAATGACAATAAAAACTACAACAATAGCAATGGCAATAACAACAACAATAACAACATCAAATACAACAATCACAACAATAACAACAAGAGCAATATCTAGAATAAGAACAAAGACACCAGCAAGAACAACAATAAGAACAACAACAACAACAACAACAACAGCAGCAGCAAAAACAATAACAACAAATGTAATATCTAAAACAACAACAAAAACACCAACAAAAACAACAACAGCAACAAAATATAGAACAACAACAACAATATTATCCCACAGGAGAACAAGAACTACAACATTAATAACAATAATGCAATAAAGTCAACAACAGAAAAAACAACAACAACAACAACAACAGCAGCAGAAAAATCAATAACAACAAAAACAATACCTAGAATTAGAACAAAGACACCGGCAAGAACAACAACAACAACAACAACAACAACAACAACAACAGAAAAGCAGCCAAAACAATAACAACAAAAATAATATCTAGAACAAGAACAAAAACAACAACATCTAGAACAATATCAACAACAATAATATCCCACAAAAGAACTGGAACTACAACATTAATAACAATAATGCAATAAATTCAACAACAGCAAAAACAATAACAACATCGACAACAAGAACTACAACAACAACAACAGTAACAACAACAGCAGCAGCAGCATAAACAATAACAACAAAAACAATATCTAGAATAAGAACATCAACGACAACAACAACAGCAGCAGCCAAAACAATAACAACAACAACAATATCTAGAACAATAACAAAAACACCAACGAGAACAACAACATCAACAATCTTAGCAAGGACGGCAGAATGAACAATAACAACTGCAACTACAGCCATGAAAAAAAAAAAATATATATATATATATATATATTAATCAATAAACCATAATTAAACTAATTTATCGTACAAGAACCCCAAGATCAATATTGTCCCACATAATCTTTAATTAAATAAAACAATAAAACCCTGAAGTGAACCGGTAATCTAAATTTTCCAATTACGTAAACCCAATTCCTGATTTGATTGAATAATCATTAAACTCGTGACAGGAATATCTATCTCTCTGACAACGCGTCACAGGAATTCAATCACCTGTGTACCTGTTGAAAACCCGCTAGCTTGCTATCTCCAATCTCTCCACGTAACATGATTTGTTGATTACTTTTACATACATACATTTCAATTCACTTTACTCTCTATCATCAATTGACATAGTTTGTTATTTGTCATTTTATCACTTCTCTAATTAAATTCAATTAAATTAAGTCTAATCCCAAGTATCTAATGTTATAAATAAACTTGACCCAATGATTTTTTATCTTTTCACATTTTATTTTTAATGATCCGAGGATCATTAAAAATCGGGTATGGTAACCCTATATTGCTTGGGACCATGGAATCTAAATTCCGAATCTTTAAATTTTAAATACATTTTTTTTTTTCACAATAGATCCAATAGCACAATAGTCTTTGGAGAAAAGGTCTTTGTAAAGGAATTTTTAAATTGCTCTTGAAATTCTAGAATTACATCCACGATCCTGACTATCATCTATTTTATTATTATTATTATTTGTTTATTTATTTTACAAATACACTTGAGACAGAGGAAAATGGGGTAAATTAATTCCTCGGGGGTAAGATGGCCTGCAGTAAATTTTCTGAATTTATTACCATATTATGATTTTGAATGAATGTTCAAAAAATTTCTTGTACACAATTTTTAGTGGCCCAAATTACCCCTACGACCCCGGATGAAAAAACTATATGTGAAAACATATATGATAGAATATATGAATATTATAATGTGATATATTGTATAATATATAAAATCATATTTAGATTTTTGCCGTATTAATATATGATAATTTATTGAAAAAAAATATATTGCTACAATATATTACCAATACATTTATCAATATATGACTTTCTTATGTATGTTTTACATATATATTTTAATATATCTTTTTTATATTGATATATTATATTGAAAGTAGTATATTAATTAATATATAGTATTTTTTACATTTTTTATATATGTTTTCCAATATATTGCAAAATATATGGTTTCCAAAATATTGTAAAATATATGGCACTTTTTTTATTTTTCTTAGGTTATTGCCAGTAAATATAAGGTCATTGAAAAGAAGGAGAAAAAATAATAAATTTGACTTTTTTTTGTGGAATTGTGTAGAGATTGAAAAAGTATATTAAAAAATAAAATTTTCAATATATTGCGAAAAATATAAGTTTTGATATACTGGAAAAATATAATTCCAATATACCGCTAACCATATATTTAAACATATAAATTCTTTCATATATAATCAATTATATACACGGAAAAAAAATTCACGGATTTTTTACGATTTAACTATCGTAATTTTCATTATATAGTATTGTAACGCTGGACTATAAGTTTTCAATAATAATTTTTACAATAGACTATCGTAATTTTTATTTTATAATTTATACTACTACCTGAAAGAAAAAATCAGATACTATAGAGTAAATTATACAATTTGCGTCAACATAAATTCTAATACAACTATCGTAAAATGAATGAGTCGGTAATGTAGAATTTCTTTAAATATAAAATAATAATTAGAAGTCAATGGAGTAAAATATATTTTCTTAAGAAAGTAGAACTTATAATTAATAGAAAAGAAAAATTTATCATTTGGAATTTTTTTTTTTTTTTAACAGTTAAATTAAGAAGGAAAATACAATCTCGAAATAAAAATAAAACATGTTGAAGTAGTAATAATAAAATATTTATTTAATATTTTTTCAAATATATTTTTTTGGTGTATATAAAATTTAGTATTAATTATTTTAACTTTATAAGTTATAATATTACATCAGATTCCAAAAGTATTATAATTTTTTCCTTTTGAATAAATAACTCATTTCTTTGTATTCAAAATACGCACATGTAGAAAATTTAAAAAAACCATAGGTGCAATTTTTTCGAATACTTTTTTTCTATAATTTATCATTTGTAAAAAAATCCAAAAATTATTAGGCGTCTGCTAACTTCAGTATCCATAAAGAAACTTTAAATGTCCATAATTTGAGGTTATTGTCGACAAATGAAGAATATCCTGTAACAAAATTAGGAGAATTGAATTTATTAGAAAAAATAAATTTTCATTCATTTAGAATCATTTATCCTATGACCACATAATACTACTAAATTGTTTATAAAAATAAACTTCATGTCCAGATAAATAATTTTAAAACGAACGATATACCCACAGAATATTCAGTTTAATAAAAATTAAATAGTATAAATTATACTTACACTACCAAATTATTATATTCCAGAATCTATGTAGGTTTGTTATGAAGAAAGCACAGTTTTTTTTTTAAATTTCTTATTTACAATTGTCCGAAAAACGTCATGAAAAATAACCTCTATTTCTGCACTACACTGTGGATAAAGATGAACTGATTTATAAATATATATAGTTGAACCACAAATAATACAGACAAAGTAGATGTCATCATTTGTATATATATATATATATATATATACTCACACAAGCATCACATCATGGTATTGTGACATTTGTCTTTCATACGGAAACGCTTCAGATGGCATATACTATACCATGTCAAAAAATTTACAATTCAACTATCGTAATTTTTGTGACTTGTATTGTAAAAACATAGAGGCAGCACTGTAAATTAAGAGGAAGAATAAAAGAATAAATATTATAATTAAATCTCATTTTTTATTCTTTTACTATTTACGATAGTAACATTGTAATATTTCTTATTGAATTTTATACAACAAGCTCTTAATAAAATTACGATAGTGAATAGTAAAAAATCTTTTACAAACTGTAAATTTTCGTATCATATATTTGAAAGTTACAGATAATAAAAGTATAGTCCAGGATTACGATAGTAATATTGGAATTTTTCGTCGAATTTTTTTTCCGTGTAGAGACCATATACCACTAATTATATGAGTCAAAATATATGGATATATATATCAAGTTTATTATATTATACTTATAAATTATATATATACCATCCATATATGACAAGAATATATTGAGCATTATATGAGATATATATAGAAAAATACAAAACATTATATACAAGTAAATATATTATTATAAATATATAATCCAATATATGTAAAAAACATACATTTTTCAATATAGATATTTTTGCCGCTATATATTTATCACATATTCACCATATATATTTTTTCATATTTTTAACAATATATAGCTTTTCCATGCGGGCCATATCACCCTTATGTCAATTTTCAATAAAATTTGGGAGATGTATTTCACCCTATAAAGTTTTAATCTACATAAAATTTTCTAAGTCTTCCCCTTTCCCCTCATGGTAAATTATATTTATTAATAGACGCATCATTTATGTAGAATATATTAGTTGAAGCATTTGCATATATCAATATCATAAATTTATTACATTGAAAGGCATTTAGTAGATCAGAGAACCTGATAACGAATCACGATATTCAGAGATAAAGAATATTGACGGACGATAATTGGACGGATGATCGCTTCTTATAATTCTAGTGGCCCAAAGATTTTTTTTTTTTTTTTTTTTTTTTTTCCATTTTTTCAAACCTCTATATATATATATATATATATATATATATCTATATATGTATGTATATATATTACTAATTCAAATATAAGGAAATAAATTGGAAAAAATTCAAATTTAATTGAAAAAAAGTGAGCAATAAAGTCAAATTAAATTTTAGATAAAAAATATCATTTTTATAATAAAAATTTTCGAAATCATTAATAATAAAAAAAATCGATGAAATTAAAATTGATTATCGAACAAAAACGATATTTTAATTTTTAATGTCCAACTAAAAATTTCATAAAAAACAAAATAATTATTTTTTTTCCCGCATGGAAAAGCTATATATTGTTTAAAATATATAAAAACATATATGGTGAATATGTGATAAATATATGGCGGCAAAAATATATATATTTACGAATATATGTTTTTTACATATATTGCATTATATATTTTTAATAATATAGTTCTTTTTATATCATGTTTTATGTTTCTCTATATATATTATCTCACATAATGCTCAATATATTTTTGTCATATATGGATGGTATATATGTAATTTATAAAGTATAATATAATAAAATTTATATATATTTTGACTCATATAATTCGTGACATATTGCCTGTATATAATTAATCATACATGGAAGAGCTTATATGTTTAAATCTATGGTTTGCGGTATATTGAAGTTATATTTTTCCAATATATAAAAAATTATATTTTTCTCGATATATTGAAAATTACAGTCTTTATATACCTATATATTTTGAGAAGCTGCCCGATAGCATAGAAATAAAAATTACTAACTAAAATGCATGGTTTTTATTATGTAACATACCACAGTACGAAAAATATGTATAGTACCATATATTTTGCAATATATTGGACGTCGTATATTGCAAAATATATGGAGTACCATATATTTCGCAATATACTGAAAAACCTATAAAAAATATACATCATACTGTATATTAATAAATATACTACTTTCAATACAATATATCAATATATAATAAAATATACCAAGATATATATGCTAAATATACATAAAAAAAGTTATATTAATAAAAATACAATTAATATATTGCAGCAATATATATTTTTTAAATATATTATCATATATTAATACAGCAACAATATAAATATTATTTTATATATTGTGCAATATATCACATTATAATATTCATATATCTTAAAGTATATTTGTTCACATATTAAGTTCTTTTAATTTTTAGACAGTGTGGTGTTTGGCTGCGAATATCTGAGAAATGGTTGAATTTGCGAAAATTTTAAATCAGATATTTTTTGTAGAGCATTAAATTTCCTACAAAATCATGTATCGAAAATTTCTTAATTATTATTAGTTGACCTGTCATAAAATTCCGAACGTGCAAAAACAGTTCTTTGGGTTGCATCAAACTTTGACCTTGAATATCTTTTGAATGGTCCAATTTATGCAAAAGTTATTGGAGACCTTTTTTGTAGACCACTAAATTTGCTATAAAATTTTTTCATTGAATTTTTCTTTATATTCATTTGTTCGGAAGTTATGAATTTTTCACCACAGTACTGTATAAAAAATAAAAAATCGAGTCTAATGTACACAGTACTACAGAGCTAATATTTATACGACCCATCTTTCCCGGTTGGATTAAAACGGATCCTAAGCGAATCCTGAAAAAATTTATATCCATCTAAAATTTTAATTGGCGCCCATTTCGGGGCAAGAGATTCTGGTAGTGACAATAAATATCCGTAGCCATCCATATAAATTTCACAGGCTTTCATTCCCTGAACTACCAAAAGCTGATAAAAATCAGTATCCAACAATCTACAATCTGATATAGATATCTACATAGCAATCCAACAAACATATCTAGCAGATCTTCGGATGTACAAAACAATTCACTGGATTCAGTCCCTCGAGCCATAAATATCCAAACATTTGTCTCCATTTCTATTGCATTCACGATTCCCAACCGAAAATATATATCGAAATGCCTCAAATATTGTATCATTTATTGTCTTTCCTTGATCCTGGATCTCTGGAAGTACGTCCACCCAGAAAAAGACCATCGTCTGCATTGAATCTCAGCAGCATTGTTCTTCAGAAAGGTTGAGTCCGGATGGCCTGGACGTGGAATCATCCTCATCCACCGGTTGGAAACAATATTCGTTGTATCTTAAGCACAAACTCATTGTGATCGTCGATGATGTTCTGGCTGTTACCTGTTGCCTGTTGCTCGTAGCCCGTGGCCGGTTGCATGTTGCCAGTAACCAGCGTTAGCTTATAACGATGGAATCCTAAAGAGGCGGGCCTCAAGCCATTGCTTTTTTCATTATATTCCTTTTTCAGTATTCAAGACAACAGAACAGAACGTAGCACACTGCACACTTACACACACACACACACATAAACGCACACTACAGTGGGTTTTTAGCCTACAGGTAAGTCTAGACTTGAGGTTGGGCCTCTGTTTACACAGTCCCCATCTTCCACAACCACGAGGTCACCTTTTTAATACAAATCATACCTGTGTTAGTTTGCCTGGTACGTCGATGCTTCGGCCGGTTGAACTGACGATGAAAACGGAACTTTTTAAAAGTAAGGGGGAGGCTAGTTTTTAAATATATAAAGAATCCTGTTAAAGCATCTGATAGAATGGCTCAAAAATATGTTTTAACAGATCGTCATGCTGTTAACTTAACTTATATTCTTGGAACCAAGTTTTCATTACAAAGACTGTTGATGCTTTTCTGGTTCTTATAGATTTTATACTAGAAAAAAGGTTCAATTGCATTTTATAAACGAGGAGATATATATTTTGGTGGCGGACAATGAGAAGGCAGATTGGAAAAGTCATTGAATAGATGAATAGAGGATGGACAGATGTGGTTATGGATATAATAGGCGTGTGGGTATGATTATGGACGACGAATATAGTTTATATATGTGGTTCACACCTTCGATTTTATCGCGTTTCAATGGATGGAGGATGCGACGTTTGCAAACATTGAGGATTCCTGCTGGGAATAATGGATTCGGGGACAATATGATCATTTGGATGGACGTGGTCATTTTTTCGTTCTGGGTGTAAGGAAGGAGCAATCAACTTATAGAAGTTATAGGACTCTAGTATCAATTGATTTATGCTATGGTTAAATGCTTAATTAGTTTAGTCGTACGAAAATTTCTGTAGTTCTCAGGTTCAAGACAGCGAATTGTAAATTTGAATTTTGATATTTTTGAAGTTGTGATTAGAATCGAATCACTGCTAGACTGAGCAGTGATCAATATTTGAGTGGCCTGCAGAGAAATTTAAAATACGTTTATAAAAGCTCGTAATGGAAAATTTTTTATGAGCTACTGTCATTTCGGGAATGTTTAAAAAAAAAATATTTGATAGTTCGTTAATGCACTAAATGACACTTTTATTGTAATAGACAAATGGCGGAGGTATTATTTAAATATGAATCGTTTATTTGAGAAACCCCATAAGTCATGTTTTTTACGAAATTGGGTTTTTTTGCATTTTTGGGTTCTTGGGATGTCCCTCCATAGAAATCAATCATATTATGCATCAAATCAGCGTTAAAAAAAAATTAACCGAGTCACAGCAATTTCATTTAATTGAGAAATCCCATAAGTCAATGACTCAAATAAACACATGCCGTTTTAGTTTTACAGAAATCATTTTTTTTTTTTTCTTTAAAACTCGCGCTTTTTTGGGAAATTAATTTCAAATGTTGTTTTATTGTTGACTGTCATATGACTAATTAAAATGATTAAATTAATGATTTTTTTTGTGATATCTGAGTTTCAGTGTTTGGATACATGTTTAATACTTCATTTTATTAGTGTAATAAATGATTTGAGTGGAAACATTTAAAAAAACAATCATTTTCTAACTTTTTTTTCTGTTTGGTTAAGAAGCCCCATAAGTCAATCAACTTTGAATAATTTTTTTGAGTAGATTCAGTTAAAAAATGAAATTTTTTTGTTGGAATCTTCTTCAGAGATGCTAACATTATTGTATTCAATTATTTATTTATTATTTAGGGGAGGGGGGGCGAAAGGGGGTACTAAGGAAATACTAAGTTTTCGAGGACTAAAATACGCTAAATCTTTTTGTTTTTAATGATATTCGAGGTAAATAGACAAAATTTTTAGCTGCCGTTAAAAAATAAGATTTTTATTTTTGGCGGGCAAAACGGGGTACCCTTAAAAAAAGTTGAAAAAAAAAATTTCTGAAAATTGATTAAACTTTATTACTTGAATATTTTATATGTAATATACATGAAAAAAAAAATTACATTTCACATCATTGGTGGACACGAAGGCAAAAAAAAAAAATTTTTGTGGGGCAGAGAGGCCTCCCTCCAAAAAATAATATTTTTTTTTTTTTTTAAATTGTTTTCAATATTAAGAATGTATTTCTTTCTCTTGACAACTATTTTTGGTTTCATAATACTCAAGAAAAATTTTTTTAAGTGTAATAAATCGTTTCCTCTCGACTAGCTTAATTGCTAATTACTATTTAATCAAAAAGAAACAATTCTGTATTTCTTATTTGTCATTATTTTGAACCCAAAAAACGTGTTTTTTGATTTTTTAGATTACAGATTATTTTGCATTATTTAAAATATTTTATCAATAAAAAAATACAATATTATTTTCGAATATTTTTAGTGGCCAAATTTGCCCCAGCTATAACAAATCAGCCGAAAAATGGATTAATGTATTATATTTTTTTTAATTTGACGATAAAAATATAAAAGAATCATTTTTTAAAAATTTTCGGCTGGTCCATTTTGCCCTAGGTGTGATGGGTAGGGCTAAAAGTGCGCAAATATATTGAATTTATACTAATTAGACGAAAAAAAAAATTTTTTTTTTATAAAATTTTTGGGTTACCCCGTTTTGCCTACCCTACCCCTTTTGCCCCCCTTCCCCTAAATGTCAAGTTTTTCCAAAAAAATGTTTTTTGTGTTTCCTGAAAAATTTTGTTTTCTTGACTTATGGGGTTTCTCAAAGAAACGATTCATATTTTAATATAAAAAACATGTTAATCACCGAGCAAATTCGAGCTCTAAAATAGTTTTACTGGAAAAATAAAAAGATCTCAAAATTTACTATAAGTTTGACTTCAAGCTCCAATAACTTCTTAACAGATGGATTTCTCAAAAAATGATAAGAAACTTTTTTTGTAGAGCATTTAATTCCCTACGATTTAAGTCTGCAGATTTTCCCTATGATGCATTGTTAGCTAGTTATAAAAATCAGAAGACGCAAAAAAAAATCTTTTCCATGTTATTCTTATGGAAAATAGGTAAGTGCGATGCAGAACCTCTTAGTTAATATTAAGAGCTCTAATTTTTACAGGGGTATTTTTATATCTGAATGGAACTATTAAACCTGTTTCCGAGAAAAAAATTACTTTTTTTTTAACACCCCAATATATATATATCTAACTATGTACTGTAGACTGGGCCAAAAAATTGACTAATTTTTTTTTTCTTAGCTATATCGAGAATATTATTCAGAATGACAAAAAAAAATTTCATGAAAGTTTGAGCCCTTAATATTAATTTTAAGAGGTCTATCATCGCTATTTTTAATTTTAATTCATAATTTGATGTTTTACGTCAGAATTGCTAAAACATTGGAGTGAAAAAAATTCATTTCTACGTATTCTTATGTAAAATTGAATTCCCTACAAAAAAGGTCTGATTGAAAATTTTCGTCAGATAAGCCGTTTCCGATTAATTAAGCTTAATAAATTGACATATTTTTTCGATTTAACATTTTTACTTTTGAATTTTGTAACTGATGAATCAAGAAATATCTAAAAAAGATCATGACACATTTTCGAAAGAAATTTAATGCTCTACAAAAAAGGTCTCTTAACATTTTTTGCTAAATTCACTCCTTCGAAAGTTATTCACGTTATGGAAATCGTTTTGACTCAAATTCAACCTTGAATAACTTTCGAAGGAGTGAATTTAGCAAAAAATGTTAGGAGACCTTTTTTGTAGAGCATTAAATTTCCTTCGAAAATCTGTCATGATATTTTTTAGATATTTCTTGATTCGTCAGTTACAAAATTCAAAAGTAAAAATGTTAAATCGAAAAAATATATCAATTTATTAAGTTTAATTAATCGGAAACGGCTTGTCTGACGAAAATTTTCAATCAGACCTTTTTTGTAGGGAATTCAATTTTACATATGAATAAATGGAAATGAATTTTTTTCACTCCAATGTTTTAGCAATTCTGACATAAAACATCAAATTATGAATTAAAATTAAAAATAGCGATGATAGACCTCTTAAAATTAATATTAAGGGCTCAAACTTTCATGAAATTTTTTTTTTTGTCATCCTAAATAATATTCTCGATATAGCTAAGAAAAAAAAAATAGTCAATTTTTTTGGCCCAGTCTAATGTACTGTATTTTAGTAGAAAAGCGTTTTAAGCACGACGTTTCCGAAGTGTTTTATGAAAAAACTACCCGTCAATAAATTTCATTATATTCTGTAAATGTGACGTTAAAACTGAGTAATATAAATAATTAACAATCAATTATTTTACCAAAAACTGACAAATTTAACAACGTAGAGGTTTTGAAATCGAACTTCTCACCTTTGCCATATAATGCCCTGGCCGTTTTTCCACTATTTAATATTAAAACTGATCTCAAAAGCTAAAGTTTATGCGCAATCTTTTAAAATTAATAACCAGCCCAGATTTAATTCCCAGAACGCCGAAAACAACCTGGTCATTTCACGATAATAACATAAAATATTCTCTTTCACAGTAAATTTCATACTTATAAATATATAAAAACTTGCATTTGTTTACAAACTTTTTTGTAGTATCGACTGTCTGTAGTCTAGACATAAAAACTCACCTCTTTTCCATTCTATTTTAACTCTCTCCTATCCACTGGCTGTTTTCAAAAATGGACAATGAGCATTGATCCCTTTGATAAAATTCACCCAGGTCGTTAATTAGCTGAATAGAATCCCTCTATTCCGGTTCCATTTAATCAATCGAATTTGAACCACCAGTCAAAATATTTAACTTACTCTTCTAATGTCGAGCTTGGGACCATTCTACGACACTAGACGCTGGTAATAAATAGACTCAAAAGTTAACTTTTCATTTTTATTTATAAAATCGAATAGGGCGTTAACCATTTAATGATACGACACCAGCATGGGACCATATGAACACACATCCACTCCCAATATCATAAATAATATCCTTCATTGTTCAGTTAAGCTAGAGAGACACAATTGCTGGAGGTGTAAACACTAGGCGATTGGTAAATATTCAATGAAATCAACAATCGACCCCAATTTCGACTGGGTTAGGAGACTGGGCTTTGAGACCGTCGGACATTTCGCAAACAGATTTTAACAGTTGGCCGTAAGCTCATATGGCAATATGGACAGAGGATTGACAGTATTAAATATATATAGGATACTTTGGTCTATAGTTTAGATAATAGAGTGTCGAGATACACCCGCCGCCGCACTGCACCCATACGGGGGATATTATACTGATTGTCTGGGGGTCTGGTGATTTTGGCTCGTACCCTAATTGCTGGATGTTCATTGTGTTTTTTTGTTGGGGGAGGATTGTTGGGTGTAATTGGTTAAGTTTTATGGTTTGTTGAGAGATGGATACTGGGGGCAATGAGATAAGATAGGTAGGCTTGGAATTGAAATGATGGAGAGTGTTGATAGAAAAAAAAGTGATTTTGTGAATTTCGTTTATGGTGTAGATGGAACACCAGAGCTGATTTATCTGCCAGATATACCACAAGTTGTTGGAAACGATCGTTGCTAGATCTATTGGATCACGGGAGCATCATCAACTTGGGCAATTGACCATAGCAAAATGATGTACGCTTCGATAAAACCTAATGACATTGATTTCATTGAGTTTTCAGTAGCTTCTGAACACAAAATCACCAGAAATGAAGAGCACGAACGACATTTATCAGGATATTCTGATTGATGTAGACAAACCTTGCCTGGGATACCGTTGCCAGGGACAATTATACGTAACTTTGATTTGACTTGAATAATCAGTGCAGCTAAAGGTTCGGAAAGTAGGAAATTCATCAGGGACTGAACAAGTGGATACTACACTGATGGAAGGATTTAGTTGTATTTAATAAGATTTGGTTGTATTTACTAAACGATTTAGTAACGAACCTTGCAATACTAAATATTAGGTTACAGGTACCAAATCATTTAGTAAAGCTCATATATTTCCACCAAATAAATATTACCCGTGCAAAAAAAAATTTGCTTCATTATGAATTTCATTATGAATTTGATAATCAAATTCAGATTTTGAAACAAATCTGACTTTGATAATGAATTAGCTATAAAAATCCTGTAATTTTCTACTACAGCTGAATCTAACAGGTAACCAACAGCTGAAATCTCATAATTTAATGGGTAATTTTTAAAAACTTACCCTTTGCTTTAAACAAGTGATAAGTACATTATAAAAAAAGTATACTACTAGCTTTGAAGAAGATTCAAAATTTTTTAATCGAAAGAAATTAAGACAACGAAGAGGAGTATTTCATGATGAATTTGATAATAATTATTATCAATTCAGTACGAGATTCATATTGAATTAATTATAAGATAAATGTGTTTTATTTCATAATTGTATTTTTTGTTCTTACACCCGAAATTTAAAAAAAAAAATAAAGAACTATTTTATCTAACTTAGATGACATTTATTACTAATTTGATTAAATTTAACAGTATAAAATTAAAACTTGATTCATAATAAGTTGATTATAAAAGTATTACAAAGTTGATATTAATTTGATCGTATGTTACATATGATAATGAACAAATTTTATATAACAATAACTGTCAAGTTATAGTTTCTAACAAATATAGCTTTAAAATTAGAAAAATATATTATAAATGTAGATTAGTTCAGTAAATTTAATTTAATAATGCAGAGTAAAATATATTTTTTAGTTGATTTATTTTTCAACTCATTCAACAAACAAAATTTTTTTTTGTAATAGCACAAACAACAAACTGTTAACAATAAATATAGATTTTTTAGAGTAAATCTTAATTTTATACTGTTAAATTTAATCAAATTAGTAATAAATGTCATCTAAGTTAGATAAAATAGTTCTTTATTTTTTTTTTTAAATTTCGGGTGTAAGAACAAAAAATACAATTATGAAATAAAACACATTTATCTTATAATTAATTCAATGTGAATCTCGTACTGAATTGATAATAATTATTATCAAATTCATCATGAAATACTCCTCTTCGTTGTCTTAATTTCTTTCGATTAAAAAATTTTGAATCTTCTTCAAAGCTAGTAGTATACTTTTTTTATAATGTACTTATCACTTGTTTAAAGCAAAGGGTAAGTTTTTAAAAATTACCCATGAAATTATGAGATTTCAGCTGTTGGTTACCTGTTAGATTCAGCTGTAGTAGAAAATTACAGGATTTTTATAGCTAATTCATTATCAAAGTCAGATTTGTTTCAAAATCTGAATTTGATTATCAAATTCATAATGAAATTCATAATGAAGCAAATTTTTTTTTGCACGGGTTAAGTAATATTTAAGATTTATTGGGGCACAATCAATCATTTATTAGGATTAAAGAACTAATTCTTTTAACTAATTTTAGCGCATAACGTAATTGTTCCACTTAAAATAAATTAAAATGATAATAATAAATAATTTTAAGTAAAAATATACAGTATTATAAAGAAAATAACCTCATTTTATTATAATTTTCTATTTAAGATAAACAACAAATTTTTAGTTAAATAAGTTTTAATTATACAAATAACACACATAATTTTAATATACATAAGTTAAAAATTTTAAATTAAACTCCGATGAGAAATGAAATATAAGCCATTTAGTAGTAAATGAGTTTGTAACGGTTTGATATATTTTTATTTTATCTATATATTAAAAAGACTATATGTTAAAAATAAAGATTTTAAGAGCTCCTCCATAATTTGAAATAATTCAGTTGAAATCAATTGAAAATTAATGTTTTTAAAGTCACTAAATTGATTTGGAAATCACAACACTAACTCCGATTGAGACGAAACGCACTATACTGTGAAAGCGGTGATATATTCACACACATACGCTACACTGATATTTCCCACAAATACATACGTAGTTTTCAATCCCAAACAAGCCATTTACCGACAAAACTTACCAAAAAAATATTTAGTACCGATTACCAAATATTTAGTTGGTAGAAACAAATATTTATTTTACCATAATAAGATTTAATTGAGATAAAAAAATGATTTATTAAATTATAATAAATTATATTGATGGGCACAAAATATTTTGTTCTCCCAAATAAGTGACTAAAAATTTTGTTACTAATTCATTCAGTACTCAGTATTAAATCCTTCTATCAGTGTAGCTTTTTCGAAACAATGGCAACAAATGGACGAATCCCTTTTTAGGGTATTGAGGAGAAGTTGCATCTCACCACTTATCACAATGCAACCGGATCACCAGTCCAGGGTACTGGGACCACGGGGGGCCTTTCCAATCCCACTTCGACCAGAGTCTTTTTATTTCGTGAGATGGTAATAGTGTTCGACCCAAGAAAAGTATGGACCCGTGGTGGCTGTGGTTAGATTCCACACGCAATGAGGATTTTTGATTATAACTCTGGTTAACGTCCACCTTAGTCATCAATCGATTATATTTTTCGTCTAAGAGTGTTGTCTGGAACGGGGGTAGGGATGCCTTGCAACGCGTGTATGCCTAAAAGGGCGCGGAAACGGCCTCCCGTGAAACGGAGGTGGACTTCGATCCCGTTACATTAATTGATATCGTTGCCCGGATGATCCCTAGTTTGAAAGTGATGCCCATTGTTGATGTTGAAAGAATCAAACCTTGGACCTGTGTTCGCTAAAATCTCGTCTCGTTGCTCAAAAGTTCTTGGCATCGAAGACGAAAGGGCTACTATGTTTGAATGTCAATTTTTTAAAGCTGCAGTTCAGCTTCCTGCATTTATCAACCGTCTTGATGTAATGGAACAATATTGCACTAACAGACGCTACTCAGGATCACCCCTCGGTAAAATTGCCTAGTCAAAATAACCATTTTATCATCAAAATATGAAATAATCCCAATTATTCGTTATTTCAAAAATGGTTCAAATCCAAGAAAAATGATCCATTCACCTATCGGACTTTGAATGACATTTCTGGCTAAACTATTGAATTTACGAACAAAACTATTAAAAACATTTTTGTACAGAATTTTATTCCCTACAAAATTGTATTTCTGTATATTTTCCGTATCATCAATAATTAAGCCACAATTCCCATTCCAAAACCCCAGACTGAATAAAACTCACGATTTACATACTGAGTACTTCAAATCCCAACTACACGTAATCTTTCAAAGATGAGCCCAAGTTTCACTGAAACGAATTGATCCCAAATTAAATTTTCGACAAAAAAGGTTCCATAAACTTTTTTATGAACTCAATATTTTCCAAGTTAATCAATTTTGAACTTTGATCAATTAAAAATGCAGAGTAACAATGCGGCCTATTTTACCCTCATGTAGATTTACCCCATGTTAAAAAAATCCCGACGTTACATCAGTGTAAAATCCTTTTATAACCAAGCTCCCTGCATTAAATAAATGATACATACATACATATATATATATTAGTTCCCTTTTGAACCCCGACCCTCGAACAATCTAATCAGGCTGATTTTTATACCACAAAGCACATGAACCTGCCAGCACATGGTGTCTTTAGTCTTTTGTGGCGCTTAACTGACCCGTTGGCTACTTTTATGCACTTCGATATCCACACGCGTGACATGAGGCTCTACAATATTTTATCATCCGGCAAATTACTTCTCAACCGGCCTCTATTTTATCATCCACCATCATGCTTATAGTATATCTACTGCCTCATACTAGCAACCCGCTGCCTCTATACAGTATATATAATACATAATATAGGGATGAATCTCCCCAACGGTCTTTTATATCTACAGCTAATATATATAGCCACTCTGAGCTAGAGCTCAGTGAGAAGAGAACAGAAGAGAAGAAAAGAGAAAGCCAGAGAAGAGTATAACTAAACTTTCAACCCTAATATGAAGCTTCATGAATTTTTATTCCTGTTAACAAGATTTAGTCATGTGAAACATTTTTTTTAAAAAACCTCTCCATCATATGCTATAATCTAATCAATGTTACATACGTGGATTATTTTTTTTTTTTATTATTCATGAGCATGAGATAGCGAGGAGATGACCTCTTCAAGCACCGCCATTGCATATTTATTATTATTGACATAATGGTGTTGGCTATCATGTGCGGATGCTGCCACTTTTAATCAGCAATAATAAATACAATAAAATAATTATTAACTCGGTTCTTTGTTTGCGGGAATTTTTAATCGCGATATAGTCATTTTATCTTTTAGTTGGAATTATTTGCGCTAATGAATGATGGCTCTATAGTTAATTGATTAAATTATTAACTCGTTATAGAATTGAGTGGGAAACATTTTTTATTTATTTATTTTAGAAGTTATCGGGTTTTTTTGACGGGAACTGTCAGATTTTATTATTAAAGAAAATTAAGGAAAAAAGGGGAGGGCGTAGTGGGGAATTATAAAATTTTTTCTTAGGGAGAGGCGCAAAGCAGATTACCCCCAAAGTTTTGTAAATTAAGTTAAGCATTATTTTGAATTTTTTTTAGGGGAGGGTGGGGCAGAGCGGCCCCCCTGAAATTTTGACCAAAAAAAAAATTTTTTTTTTTTCGACTAATTACTATAAATCCGATATGTTTGCGCATTTTTATCCCTACGCATGACATTTGGGGCAAAATGGACAAGCCCAAAATTTTGAAAAAGTGATTTTTTCATATTTTTATCGTCAAATTAAAAAAAAATTATTATAATTCCACATTTCTAGCCCTACGCATAACACCTGGGGCAAAATGGACCAGCCGAAACTTCCGAAAAAATTATTTTTTCATATTTTTCGGCCGTTTTTCTATGTAAGAGGCAAATTTGGTCACTAAAAATTTATAAAAATTAAATTTTTTTTTTTAGTTGATAAATTTTTGAAATAAAGTAAAATTATAGAATTGTTTTTTTTTTTTTATTAAATAACAATTAGTAATTAAGATAATCGAGAGGGAACGATTTTTTACGCTTTAAAAAATTTTTTTCGAGTAATATAAAACCAAAAATAGTTGTCAACAGAAAGAAATACATTCTTAATGATGAAAACAATTTAAAAAAAAAAAAAAAACGAAAAAAAAAATTTATTTTATCAGTTTTTGAAGGGGGGCCGCTCTGCCCCACAAAAAAAAAAAAAAAATTTTCAGAATTTTGGCAAAATGTCCATAAATTTGTTCGAAATAGGACAAAAGTAAAGTGATCTTATGGTTGAAAGCCACAAAAAATAATAATTGGCTTAGGGGGGCCGCTCTGCCCCACCCTCCCCTACTGTTTTCGCAAAGTTTTTTTTTTGTAAAAAAATAAGTATGAAATCAAATTGATTTTAAGTCCCGAGAAATGAAAAATTTCTTTAAGTTCCCGGGTTCCTCATCCCCCTCCCCTTTAATGAAAATTTACAAATTTTGATATTTTTTTTTTTAAATTGCGGGAATTATATAGAAGAGAGTATAGAAAACTGGGATACCACTTTTTGACAGAAAATTTTTTGTGAATATTTATTTAGAATTTGTAGAAAAGTTTGGGGTAAGTTGATCAGTGCAAATAGCCCCATATCAAAATTTTGACAAAAAATTTTTTTCGTGTTTGTTATGGAAGTTATTTATTTATGAATCGGGAAAAAGTTAACTTGAGGATGAAATGAACTTTAAAATAAAAACTTTTTTAGACATAATTTTTTAGTAAACTAAATTTTTTAAAAATATTCTATAACTGGCATCCGTGTAAAAAAAAACATTTTGAAAAAAGTTCGACATGTCGAACCTCGAAATATACTAGCCACAAAAATTAAGGGATAGAAAAAAAATCCGAAATTTTTAGGTGATTTTCAACATGCTGTAACTCGGTGAAAAATGGTCGTAGAAGAAAATTAAAAAAAGCAAATTATAGCCTCAAGTTTCTAGTTTTCAGATCTGGACCTAAAAATTTTTTATCATGTACAGTTCCGGAGTGATCATAAGAAAACCAACGAAAAAAAAAATTTTCAAAATTTTTGCTGGTCTTTCAATAACTCTATGGGCGTCAATAATTTTTTTTGAATAATCCGACCTTATGACTCTTTTAGGAAATTTTATGTTTTTTAATTCGGCGGCCTGAAAAAGTCTCTACGACGATTTGGCGCCGAGTTATCATTGATCAAAGCAAAAAAGTCTATTTTGGCTTTGATAATCAATAACTCCGGATGTATTGGTCGTACAGAGAATGGAAGCAGGGTTTTGAAAACTGGAAAACATTCTCTATAAGGCAAAATTAAAGGCTTTTGATAGAAAAATTTTTTTCAAAGCGATATTGTTTAGTAAAAAACAGGTCAAAATTCGCAAATTTAAGGATATTCGGAAATCTTGCTATAACTTTGGATATAACAGATGAACAAAGGATATCTTCATTTTTTTTTCAATTTCAAAGTGTTCTGAAAAAACCCTGAAAATTTCAAATCGCTGCGATTTTTCTTTCTTAGTGCCCTGAAGCTTTAAATTTATCGATTTTGTCAAAAATCACCATAATTGGTAGTTTCTCGGTTTTTGTTCATTTTTTCGATTTGAAAATGTTTTTTTTACCGATAATCTTCATTTCTTCGATCAAAAAGATTGATTATCGAAAAAAATTTAAAAAAAATTTTTGAAAAAAAAAATATTTTTCAATTTACCCCACATTTTTTCTAGAAACAATTGATAATCATTTACAAAAAAAAATTTCTTTGTCAAAAAATGGTGTCTAATTTTCCCCACTCTATATAATTTCATCACTCATCAATTTAAATTTATGTAAGTAAACCTTGATTTTACTCAAATCTCAAACATCCAATTGAAATCGAACATGTATGCAGTTCATTGAAGTAATAATTATTTTAAATTTATATCCAACATGAGTAAATAGTAAATAGAGGATCACCGCAATCGGATTCAACTAATTAGTTTACCAGAAGCCTCAATTTCAGTAAACTTTAGTCATTGATATCGAAGCTTTTACCCTATCGATTGATCGAGTAAATATTAACTCAATGGTTCGATTACGCTTATTTTATTATTTAAACGTTTATTTCACCGTGTAGTTAAGCTTGACAGCACATCACATCCAATCACAAATAATCCATATATATATATATATATATATATATATATATATATATATATATATATATATATATATATATATTTAAATTGATAAATAAATAGAGTTTATTATTTTATTTAAATACATTTTGCCTGAGTGCTCGAATGTGATTTTACCCTCAATAACCTAATTTAGAATGTAGACAGTAAATCCGCATTTCAAATTTTGACTCAAGTTTATCAAAAATTAATTTTATTTTGTTATTAATTTACTGACATAATTTAGAAAAAAATTATTTCATGATTCAAATGAACAAATTCTAAGGGCAGATAAATTTTGAGATGTAGAAGGGTGTAAGGGATAGATAGAGTGGGGGGGAGGGTAAAATTTGGGAGTCATAAAAAAATTTCGATAAATAGAGAGTATGAGAAAATTGGGCGCCATATATTTTTTTGAGAACTGTTGGTATTTTGAGATTATTGATAATCTGGTGAGTTTATGACGTGGAGTTCAATGCTTGTTGAGGTTGAATGACTTTTTTGAATAATTAATGCAGGTAAATTTGCTCGCGTTATCGAATTTCAAAGCGAAGAGACGAGATTGAACCATGATAACCAGCTCAACTAAATTATAGCGAGCTTTGACTAGGTTATTTTGGAGGTTAAACTACAAGCTTTCAATCACTTTTTATCAATTTAATCTAAAAAATTTATTTAAAAAGTTACCGCGTGGAAACTAAAAAATTTTTAAATTTTGCTGTCGCGCATTTTAGGCCTCTGACTCCGCGGATTATTTTTCTCGGGAAAAATAACTTAAAGTTTATTAAATTACATACTTAAAGCTTTGAAATGAATTTTTTTTATTGCCATACGACAATTGTAACCAGAGTTAGTTTTTTAAAATTTTAGTCACTTAAATGCCATTTAGATTTTGTTGGTCTCTAATTGGCCTGTAACTGCGAAATAAATTTATTAGACCAAAACAATAAAAAGTATCTTAAAGTAGATACTTTGAGCTTTGAAATAAATTTTTTTTCATCTCAGTATCTTAATTACAAGCAGAGTTACAGCCTTTTAAATTCCAGCTAAAATTTCTGCCCCAAAATAAAATTGGGCGCCATGGGCGCTGATTTATAATTAAATTCAATAAACAGTGACTTGAATAACGTGGGAACATTGAAAAAATCTAAAACGAGTATTTCAAAATCGTGCTGTCTGTTATAATTTAAATAAATTTATTCATGACTCATGAATAAATGAAACGTTTCACGGAATCGGTTATCGTTACAACAACGAAAAAAAAAGGTAATTAAAAAGCAGTAATAATTCTAAGAACATAACATCCAACAATAAGAAAGAATAATTGCAAAGTAATGCTAGGTTGAATTACATCGAATCGTTGTGGAATCTAGCTTCGAGTTAACCCAGCTAACGACTCGCATCGAGGCATAACCGAGTTATCTTTTACCTCAAGAGTTCAAGACTCGGGTGCCTCAAAAACCTTTACGTCAGATCTCAGTAATGACATTTTGATGGCCAGTCATTATCTATCTGGTCATCAAAACCAGAGATCCCACTATACTGCTTTTAGTAATCAGGCCTTGCTTACATTTTTTTTTTCTAATGAAGTTTGTACTCAAGTTTATAGATTTTTAAGTTTTAAATTATCTTTTTAAACAATTAGTTTGTGTAATTTTATCAGTAATTCATTTATCATTTTAGTCACTTTTTTGTATCCGAAAAAGTCAGGGCAAAATGGCGCACTCACAAAAAATGTACACAATGTAAAATAAAAAAAAATAATAATGCAATCAAATTTTCTATAAAATTGCTGTCAAAAAAAGGATTTATGAGAGGCTCGGGGGGGGGGGGGGGGGGGGTACTTAAAGAAATTTGTACTGAATTTTTGGGGACTCAAATACCTTAAATTTTTATTTTTTATGATATTCAAAGTGAAAAGAAAAAATTTTCAGCTGCCGTTAAAAAAAAAATTCATTTTTGCGGACAAAATAAGGCATCTCCTAAAAAGGTAAAAAAAAAGTTTCTGGAAATGAAATAAATTTAATTAAATTAAATTTTCGTGTAGGTAATTTACATAAATAAAAATTACATTTCACATAATTATTGGATACGAAGGAAGAAAAAAAATCTGTCTATCGGTTGACCCTGCGGGCCGGCCCTATTAAAACTTCCCGCTGTTTTCGCGCTCAAGGAGCTCGAAAACATTGTTGTGAATATATTTTTGAGCTCGAAAATACTTTTGTATGCCATTGTTTTCGATAAAAACCGTTTTTTAGCATTTTTTTCTTGCTATCATCGCATTATTTAGTAAACCTAAAGATCAAATAAAATAGCTATTAACATTTTAAAGGAAAGTTTTTCAGACTAATACTAATTAATAGTATATTACATACCTAGGCCAGTAAAATAAGAAAAGTCTCAGAGCACATGTAATTGTTGGCCGAGGCGAAGCCGAGGCTGACAAACATGTGGTCTGAGGCTTTCTTTTTTACTGGCCAAGGTGCGTATACTATTTTTCTGCTCGACGAAGCCGGAAAGTCGCAACTTCGTTTGGGGCAGCGGCCCGAAAGTTGCCACTTTCCGGCCGGAGGGCAGAAAAATAGTTATAAGTACGGTGTAGGGGAGACCGGGGCAAGACGGCCCACCTAAGCCGGTTATTATTATTTGTGGCTTTTAACCATCAAGTTGATTTACTCTTGTCCAACTTGAACTCAATTCACCAAAATTTTGGTGAAGCTCCTGAAAAAAAAATTTTTTTTTTTGGGACAAGACGGCCCTCTCCGAAAAAAAATGAAAAAAAAAAATTTTTTTTTTTAATTGTAAAAAAATTTCCCGCGTAACAAATGTTTATATTTTTCTCTTTAACAACTGTATTTACTTTAATATTACTCGAAATAACCTTTTTTGATATAATACGAGTCATTTTTTCACTTCTGTAGAAAATTGATTATTGGTTTTTTTAACTTTTTCAAATGCTCTATTTTAATCCAAATCCATATAATTAACCAAAAAATGATATTTCTATTAAATTAATCATGACTAGGTTATAATACTATGAAATACATTTTCATTTAGAATTTTTGAGTGGTTCATTTTGCCCCAAGTTTCACGTATCGGGCTAAAAATGAGTAAATAATCTAAATTTGTGATAATCAAAAGAAAACAAGAAAAAAAAATTTTTGGTTAATTTTTGAGGTGGGCCTTCTTGCCCCAGGTGGGCCGTCTTGCCCCGGTCTCCTCTATATTTCACATATTGATATGATGAGTTAAATGATAAATATTAGTTAGTACTAGAATATTACACTATGTTCCTTGAAGATCTTATATTCTTGCACAAATACACGAAACATTCACACAGACGTATCCCCACTACCAATTACCACGCCTTTTAACCTTCTCTCGATTTTCTTTCAAACATCCCCGAGGACTGGAAGAAAATCGCAAGTCTACTATATTTTTTTACGAAAATAGAATTTTTTGAAAACAGTAAAAAAATATTCGAAATAATGCTCAATTATCTTTACAAAAGTGATTTTGGAATTTCAAAAAACTAACTTTTTTATAAAATTTTGGGTGTACCCTATCCCCCCCCCCCTTTCCTTTCCTCCCCTAATTTTAGACGCGTCCTCATATCCCTGGAAGTCTGGGCAAAATGGGTCCGCTAAGTCATTAATAAATTTTCGACCATTTAAAATTTTCCCGGCCGGGTAAAATGGCCCAAAAAATGTAGAAATTTTTTTTTTATTACAAAAAAATGAGTAATAAAATTTCCTATAAATTGGCGGTAAAAAAAATATTCAAATTTAAAAAATAAAAGCCGACAATTTTTTAATTTCTAAAATAAATTAAAAATAAATATTGACCAACCTGCCTCAAAATTAAAAAATCTTCATATCAACCTCGACAGTTTCCGCGAAATCAAATCCATCAACGATTAAAATCAAAATCTCAATCTAAAAATCTGTCAGAAAAAAACAATTAAATCATAACCCGTTTAAATTCGTTTGTAAAAAAACTTGTCTTACAAAACTAAATATGTAAGCAAGTAAAAAAAAAGTAACCCAAGCATTTACTTAGCAACTTAAACTAACAAAGAGATTCTCGTGCTTAGTCACCCGCTGGGGCAACACGGCACCCCGTAGCTCGTCGAGGCAAACTCAGCGGCAAACAACACAGAACGTGTCAAAATAGCTATTATATAGTCTACAGTCTAGGTATACAGGGTTCAGAATATTCTCTATAGTACCATTTCATAAGAATCACAAAAAAAAAAAAATAATACTCAGATGTTAAACCATTTTTCCTTTTGCTGCTTCCTAGTCCGGGGATTTGACTCAGTGCTAATCCAACATGGGTACATTATTAAGTCCAAACAAACTTAGTAACTAGGATATGAACTAGTGTCTGATATCTGGGACCGAGTGTCAAAGAGACTTTAGATGTAAATCCAAAATGTTTAAGTAACTGAACCCAATCCTTCCGGTTGCAGCCTCTGGTTCTTACCCTTTTGTGGAAAAAGAAAAAATCACGGGATACTTCTTGCCGGTTGGTCTTGATCTCTACTGGCCTTGAATTGTCGATACCCGGAGCCAGAGCCAGAGATAGAAATATTGAGAGCTGGACCTTGAGATACTCACTGTGATTTAAGAAAATAAGAATCTTAACGTGGGTCAGTAGGTGAAAAAAAAACGTCCGTTAATAATTAAAATCTGAGTAAGCTCCTTTTCTACAAACTCCGGCCTTGCTCGTGCCGGTCGGTGGGACGTCGGCCCTTAAATGAAATCGTTCAAAGGTGTTGTAAATTTTAACTGTAACAAGCTTTAACGGTTTACTAACGACCTCATGCGAAATGTCCTTAGCTCCGGAATTAAATTTGTTACGCTCAATTTTAGTTAAGGTCGTTTGCTTTTTTTTATCTTCAGTTAATAGACATTCGACGGTACAGGCATCAAGGCTATGCCTCTATTTTGTAAAGTTATGGTTTTTTGGGTTCATGTTATTTTTTTTCGAAATCTGTTGACTTTTTTGTGGAGAAAATGTTCTGTGATTTTTACTGTAGGATCCATCGTTTTTCAACTATGAATTTTTTTCAGATGTTTCGAAATTTTTTATTTTTGTTAGAAAAAAATTTATAACTCGGAAACTGATGGCCGTAGCAAAAAATTTCAAATGACTTTTATTACGTGAAAATGTATATATTTTTATAAAAAAAATAGTTGATTGCTCACAAAATAGAACGAACGCCGAAAATTTAAAATAACCACATAAGCGACTTCCAGCTTCCCCAGTTCGGATCCCTGATATCTAAGACAGCGCGAATTCAAGTTCAATGATAAGTTTTTCTTGGCGAGATCGTCGTAATTAAGTAGCAGGATTTAACATCAGTAACCAATTCAACCAAGGCCTAGACTAAGATCGACCAAAATAGATCGAACGAGACCGATGAAGACCAAGACCAAGACTGTAACCACTATCAAGTCCAAGATGATAACCAAGATCTAGACCACGATCATCCAAGACTAAAATCAAGACCAAGATCATCAATAAATTAAGTCGAATTCTGTGACCATTATCAAGTCCAAGATCTAGAACTAGATGAAGATCAAACACGGAACCGACGAAGATAAGACCAAAATCAAGACCAAGATCATCAAGATCAACCAAGACCGAGACCAAGACTGTGACCACCATCAAGTCCAAGATCTAGATCAATCAGGATCAAGTTCACGATTAAGATCGAGACCAAGATCACATCGTCGGAGACCAAAATCAAGACCAAGACCAAGACTGTGACCATCATCAAGTCCAAGATGATAACCAGGATCTATACCACGATCATCCAAGACTAGAATCAAGACCAAGATCATCAAGATCAAACAAGACCGAGTCTGTGACCACTATCAAGTCCAAGATCTAGACCATGACGAAGATCGAACGAGACCGACGAATACTAAGACCAAAATGAAGACCAAGATTATCAAGATCATCCAAGAGCGAGTCTGTGACCACAATCAAGTCTAAGATCTAGACCAAGACTAAGATCGACCAAGACGAAGATTGAACAAGACTAAAATCAAGACCAAGACGAAGATCGAACGACTAAAATCAAGACCAAGATCATTAAAATCAGCCAAGACCAAGACCATCAAGATCAACTAAGACCGTGACCACAATCAAGACAAAGACCACGATCGTCTAGGATCAAGACCAAGACCAAGGAGATGATTGAAACCAAGATCGACGAAGACCACGGTCTAGATCGACTACGATCTAGTCAAAGACCAAGACCATCATCAAAATATCGTCTATAATGCAACAGACATTTTTTGTATGAAATAAAAAGCATCATCTGCCCGAGACGAAAAATTCAAGTCTCTCGGAGTCTCTGAGAGTCTCTAGAAGGCTCGCTGAGTCTTGCTGAGTCTCTCTGAATCTCCCTGAGTCTCTCTGAGTCTCCATCTCAGAGACCAGCAGACAATCGTGTTTTACATGGTCTCTCTGAGTCTCCCAGAATCTCTTATTCAGAGACTACGGAAGACTCAGACTATAAAATTTCCCAGCAAACATTAAGTCTCCCAACACGAGACTTACAGAGACTAAAAACTGGGAATTATTCTTTAATAACACTAAGTCTCTCAACACGAGACTTACAGAGACAACCGCTTTAAAATTTATCTCTTTAACAAGGCCAAACAGAAAAATGTTTAAATTTATTGATAGAAATTATATTTAGAAAGTTATAATAAAAATACAACTTCCAATAGTTTTTAAACGAAGAAGACTTTATCATGCAGCATGATTTAAAGAAATTTTTAAGCATTACTACATTAATTAGAGTAATGAAAGTATTTTTAAAAAAATACATGATCATAAAATTTTTTATTCAATTTCTACTAAGTTTACAGGCTCAATAATATAAGAAATCGCTTCTGGTAATATTTTAACATGAAAACAAACGTTGATTAAATTATTGACATTTATAGCTAAAATGGTATTACTTATAGTAGATCGGTGAATATAGGCCAAATTTACACCTAACGCAGCGGAGAATGGTTGAACGACTGTACATTCTTTAATTATTGCTATATATTGAGCATTACATTCATCCTTACAAAATTTTTACATAATTTTACGTAATTCTTACAACATTTCTATCATTATTCTTTGGTTGGGATGACTCCTTCATATTTTGTAACACTCTATATTTATTTCTTGTAGAAAATTCTTCAAATGTAGATGCACGTCGTTTTTCACTCATGACTGATTATTTAAAAAATTAATTTTTTTTTAAATTGAATAAAATATTGATATAATACTATATTTTAAATATTATTTCAATTTTACACAAATGTTATAAATATATAACTGAAATGTTGGTTCGAGTACTGAAACTTTGCGTACCTCGAGAAATAAATGTGTCTAGCACTCTCAGGTAGTAAGTACCACATGGTCCTAATCCCAATCATAAAAACATCACATTGTCTGCCGACAATAATTTTGTTTTGTAAAATGGAAACTTAATTTTTTTTTAATCCGGTACTTTTTGTTACTGTACTTATAAAGTAAACACAGTAACAAGAATTTTATAAGTAAGGTACGTTTATCTACAAAAAATAGTATATGTACATATAATAAAATTGGTACTACATTAGGCAGTAACATTTTTACACGTACAATATTTTCGTAGGTTGGTGTAAATTTGTAAGTTTGTGTCCAGAAAATAATATTTTAAAGATTCATTTCGATCTGAACCTTCGAATCGGATAGTTTGCTTGAAATATCAGTGGATATCGTGTTGTGCTTCACAGTGTTAAAAAAATGTTCGTTTTAGTTTTTTGGATTAAAACCTCGCAAAAGTCTGTTATTGACGAAAAAGACATTTGCATTCCATCGAGCCCTGACGTTACAGCAGAAGTAGGTGATGTTGTACTAGTGAAATGGGGAAAATCAAAGTCTCAAACGAAGATTCTTCGATACACAGCAGTAAGTTATTAAAACAATAAAACTTATAATTTAACAAAATAATTTTTAGAAATTTTGTAATGATTTTTCAGTTTTTTTTTTTATCTATTTATTCTATTTATTTAATGAAATGACTTTTTATATTCATAGTGTTTAAAGAAGAATTAGAAAAAATCAATGTTGGGAAAGATGGGAACATCATTGATAAAGCAAGAGATGAGTAAAATAATAATGCATTAAATTAAATGAGTACGTAAATGTATATGTATGCGTGTGTGTAATATTAACATACTTTATATATCTACGTTACAGAAATCGGATGCGGAAACTGTACAAAACTATTCAAGTTCATCTATTCCATCTTGGAGTGTCGCTGACTTTGGAAAAGTAGGCCTAATATATTTTCATTTTATTTATATAAATTATTTAAAATATTTCCTATTTATTTATTTAATGCAGTCAAATGTTATTATTTTATCTTGTTTATTTATATTAGGTGGAGCTTATTAATGCTTCAGGGGTTTGGATCAAAGCAGAACAGTTAAGTTTTATACGAAGTCTCTACAAAGACAATCCAAATGAAATGATTCGTCAGTTGATGAAAAGCCTGGTAGGAGAGGAGGTCTTGTCTAACATGACGGCTAAAGGAAAATCTGATAAGCCATGTATCAATCCTAAAATCAGCGACGCCATTAAACGTAAGTCCCATTCTTAGCAATGTAGTATATTAATACTATTTGCCATGTTTTATTATTTCGACGATAATTTTATTCTTAACCTTTACAGAGTACGTGATGAAGAATTCCACCAAAGACATAAAAAATTTCACTCGCACTGTGAATTTATATTGCTCATCACTCGGGAGAAAAAAAAAACAATCTATCGATAATAGTAAGTTGAGCTTAGAAAATACGATGACTTCAAAAAAACGAGAATTCGCATCGGTTTCTTCCCGAGTGAAACACAAAAAATTGTGCACAGAAAAAATAAATTCATCATCATCATCATCAGAATTTTCATATTCTGAGTCACAGTCTAAATCAATTGAAATTGATTCTGAGAATGATAGTGAGGAAGATACTGGTGTTCCTGAACAGGTTCGTACACCTTCTCCAAAAACACCTATCAATCCTTCAGAAACACAAAAGTTTGCAAAATCCCTGATTCCTTCAAATCAAAATCAAGAAACTCCGTACAGTCCATTCAAATTATATCCCCCTACAGCTCCGTCAGTTCCATTTACCGGTTTGTGTCATCAAATCATTTCTAATAATCAGCGGTCTCCAGTTTATCATTCAGACTACCATAATCATTCACCAAATATTACTTTTTATAATAATATTAATGATATTCATCGTCAAAATAGTTATAGTAATGATAATAATAATAATAATAATAATAATAATAATAATAATAATAATAATAATAATAATAATAATAATAATAATAATAATAATAATAATAATAATAATAATAATAATAATAATAATAATAATAATAATAATAATAATAATAACAATAATAATACTAATAATAATAATAATAATAATAATAATAATAATAATAATAATAATAATAATAATTTATGGGCAGAGAATTATACTCCTATATATGAAACTTTAAATTAATTTTAAATGTAATATTTAATAATAAAAACTATTTATATAAAACTATATTATATTTTTAATTATTTATATGAAAACATTTTAAGAGTTGATCCTCAGTCTCTCATTCAGAGACTCTAAAACAGTCTCGCAGAGTCTCTCATTCAGAGATTCTAAAACAGTCTCGCAGAGTCTCTCATTCAGAGACTCCGAAACAGTCTCGCAAAGTCTCTCATTCAGAGACTCTAAAACAGTCTCGCGAGGTCTCTGATTCAGAGATTCTGAAACAGTCTCGCCGAGTCTCTCATTCGGAGACTCTGAAACAGTCTCGCAGAGTCTCTGATTCCGAGACTTCTATTACTTTAAAACAGTCTTCGGAAGTCTCTTCCTGAGAGATTCGTAGAGATCGAGTCTCTACGAGTCTCTGTGGGTGCCACCACAGAGACTCCCAGAGACTACAATAAGTCTCTCATTCAGAGACTCCAAGAGACTCTCAGAGACTCCGAGAGACTTGAATTTTTCGTCTCGGGTGGGTTTAAATCACAGAATAATGTGCAATGTAGACCGGATGTAGACCACATCCGTCAATCTAAGGAAATCCTGGATGTATTGAAACTAGTTACAACTTATTTACTTACTTTTTCATTATAAATTCGTAATTACAGGCTGAAAAAAAAGTCAAGAAGGAGAATAAAAATAAGAAAAAAAAATTTAATAAGACTAAATTAGAATAATTGAGGAAGGCGTGCCAGCAGTACAGGCGGAGCTTTAGTTTTTAATAAAAAATACATGGAGACCGCCCCTGGAGTTTCGGTTTGTGAACATCGCGTGGCTGTATCACCGATGCCACACGTACGAATAAAATCGCTAGGATTCCGCTTCTTACTCGATACGACTTTACTGCTAACTGCTAACTGCTGTGAGAATCTACTGTACGTACATGGGAGTAAAAAGTTTTAAGAGGAGAACTGCCCGAACGCGTGCGTGTTAACAAGACTGTTAAGTAAAATAATAAAATAAAACTCGTCAATTTTCACTCTCCTTCTTACTCTTTCACGTGCTGAGCAGTAACGCCGTTTTTTTTATGCTCAGCTGAGTTTTTTTTACTACGGAAGCATACTTGAGCTCAGAAAAATTTTTGAATCGATTTTACGATCATTGAGTTTTTTCCAAAAAAAAAATTACTGCGAAAAATTTTCCATGTTGCCATGGACAAAAACTTAGTATTTCTTAAGCGGTCCCGTTTTTCCCACTTTCCCTCTATCCACAGACAATAAGTTGAATCTCGAATCGAAAAAAAATATTTTAGAAGACAGAAATTTTTGGGAACCAAGTCAAGATTTTCTTGAGCCAAGAAAAATTGTCGGTTAAAAAAAATTCGTCTTGGTCGAAAGGAAAATGGACAATTTAAGTTTTCAAAGAAAATTTTCTTGAATCAAGAATATTTTTTTTTTAGTCAAGAATTTTTATTGTGTATCTGTACCCTGAAAAAAAGATTTCTTAGTGCAAAAAATTTTAACTTGCTTCAAGAAAATTGTTACTTGTTTCAAGAAAATTTTTCCTTGAAGCAAAAACAAAATTATTTACAAATGAGACAAAATTTTCTTGAGCCAAGAAAAATTGTCTTGGTTACAAAAATTTCGACTTGATCAAAGGAAATGTCTACTTGATTCAAGAAAATTTGAGTTTTCAAAGAAAATTTTCTGGAATCAAAAATATTTTCTTTCAGTCGAGAATTTTTTTTTTGTGTATCTGTACCCGGAAAATAAGGATTTCTTAGTGCAAAAAATTTTCACATGCCTTAAGAAAACTGTTACTTGCTTCAAGAAAAATTTTTCTTGGAGCAAAAACTAAATTATTTACAAGTGAGACAAAATTTTTTTGACCCAAGAATTTTTTTTTGAGCCAAGAATTTTTTTTTTGAGCCAAGAATTTTTTTTTGAGCCAGGAAAATTTTTTTTAAGCCAAGAATTTTTTTTTTTTGAGCCAAGAATTTTTTTTTGAGCCAAGAAAATTTTTTGTGTTCCTAAATAATTTTTTTTACTATATATTATATATATGTGATATATATACAGATATATATCATCAACATATATATATATATATATATATATATATATATATATATATATATATATATATATATACATATTTTTTTATTAATACCAATTTAAGCTTAAGGTTAAATTTTGTCAATGCGCTTAGCCCGTAAAGATACCAAGAGTATATATGTATACATATAGATATATATTTGTCTGTTTCGAATCGATTCGTGTTTCCGGAACATCAGGACACTGTATCATCAATGTGAAATCGTAAAAATACAATATATATGTGGGAATACATCCTGGCAATTCAACAATTCGACAACTGTCAGGTATATTTTATTATTATGATTATTTATTATATACATATGCACATATATATGTGTGTGTATATGTATTTTTGGGCTTTAAATGCGCATAGATGATAGGGATAGAGAATAAACCGGTAAAAAAAAAAAAGAAAAAAAAAGTATAATTCGCTACGGATGTATTTTTTGAAATAGCATAAGCGTTTGTTTACATTTGTGAGGAGGCATGTTACGCCCAGAAGCTATTAATTTAAGTTTCTATGAGGTTACTTTTTACAAAAAGGTGTCTGGTTACGGATTTTTTATCGCGATTGGAGCATATGCTGATGAAAGGCTGAAAGGATTTATACGAAATGCTTTTGCTCGATTTAGAGCATTGAGATTGAGATAAGAATAAGAAGAAGGATATGAATTTGAGGATTTTGATAGTTTTAGTTACAAATTTTTTTGGAATTCTTAAAAAAATTTTCTGATGTTGGTTAGATTTATTGTGAATTTTATTTTAGGAAATTTTTAACGCGGAAGCTAAAGTAGGAAAAAAATGAAAATTTTTTTTGGGAAAATATTCGACTTTTGGAAAAATAAATTTGAAGTATATTTTATATATATAAGTATATGTATAGGTCAGGAATGGAGAAGTGAACGAAAAAAATATTTATTGGGAAAATTTAAGATTTTTGTTTTTAACAGAAATTTTAAAGATGAAATTGAAATTTTTATATTTTTTTATGGAAAGTCCAAATTTTTTTGAGCAGAAAAGATTCAATTACTTTATTTGCAGGATCAATAGATTTTGAGTTATAAATTTTTGAAAAATTAAAATTTTTTCTTAATTAAAAAATTCTCAAAACTGAAAATTAAACACTTCAATAATTCATAACTTGGAAAGTATTGATCCCAGAAAAAAAATGATTGAAATACTTCGCATCTAAAAATACCAAAATTATCCATAAAAAAATAAATTGACCGTCAAAAACTAAAACTTACCCTTGAAATTAAAATATAATTCTTTCTCTATGAAAAATTCAAAATTTTCAGAATTCGTATCGTAATTTCCCATTTTCCAAACAAAATTTTCATTTGACATTCATCTAATATTTTTTTTCTTACAAATTGGACATTTTAGCCCAAAAAATGTCTCATTACATTTTGCAGTAGCTTCAATAGTTTCTAAGTTACAAATGATTTAAAAAATTTCAAAAACCCGCAGATTCATAATGACCAAAATAATCAATTCTCAAAAAATTCATAGCTTCCAAACTATTGCTCCAATCAAAAAAATAAATCACACATTTTTTTCTCCAAAAATCCCAAACTTTCATGAAAAAAATAAACCGAGCCCTAAAAATCAAAATTAGCCCTTCAAAATTTCATTTTTCAAAAAAACCAAAATTATTATCCGACCAAAATTGACTTTCTCTAAGAAATATTCATTTTACTTACAAAATCTATGCAGCAATCGATTATAGTCTTATAAAATAGTATTGTTGTGGTAAAAAAAGATATAAAAGGTTGAACCGACCTACACAATCTCAAATGACTGCATAGTTATTTATCTGTAACACAATCAAAATTACAAAATAAAAAATAAAATATTTAAATAAAGATTCACCAGAATTATTTCATCATTTATTATTGTAAATTTATATTATAATATATCTTTGACACTGACAATAGGGATAACCATTTAAGAATTTAATTGCGTTATTCCTCCTCACAATGACAATGTTTTATTTTAATATGAGGTAATAACTGAACAGCATGAACAAGCAGTTTTTTGTCTTTCATCAGCTTTAATATTACCTGTCTTGTATTATAAATACAATAGACTCATGAAATAATGTTTTTCATCTTATCTACAATTATAAATGTTTATATTTAACCATCGATTATTTATATATTTATTTAAGGCGGGAATAAATTCAAACGGTTAAAAAGTTCGAGGCCATAATTGAAAGTTTTGCTGATTTAAATCTTTTTTGTTGGACAATTGAATTTTTTTTTAAGGTCAAAAGTAAGTAGGGCAATATGAACAGGTTGTTTAAAAAAATATTTTTTTACTCACGTTAACAATTCGGAGAGAGGAGAGTGTGGGAGGGACAATAAAACGCCTAGTAGTCTTTTGTAGGATTTTTGAGTTTGGGTGGCTATATTTTGAACCTGGAGGAGTCAAATAATTTTTTTGTGAAAATTTGGACTTTTTGAAAAAAATTGTTCCATGGTTTTTTTTTTCCTTTTGGACCCTTTGTTCTGTGAAAAATAATTTTTTTTTTTCAGAAATTCATACAATCCTGCGCCTGTTTTTTCCAGCTTTCGAACAAAATTTTTGACATAAAAATCGTCTCCTCCCTCTGACTAAATGGAAAATAAAAATTTCGATACCAATGAAAAAATATACTTTAAAATATATGAATATTATAATGTGATATATTGCACGATATATAAAATAATATTTGCATTTTAGATTGTAATTTTCATTTCTAAGCTATCGGACAGCTTCTCCAAATATATAGATGTATAAAGACTATAATTTTCAATATATCGAGAAAAATATAATTTTTAATATATTGGAAAAATATAACTTCAATATACCGCAAACCATAGATTTAAACATATAAGTTCTTCCATGTATGATCAATTATATACAGACAATATATCACTAATTACATGAGTCAAAATATATATAAATTTTATTATATTATACTTTATAAATTACATATATACCATCTATGTATGACAAAAATATATTGAGCATTATATGAAATAATATATATAGAGAAATATAAAACATTATATAAAAAGAAATATATTATTAAAAATATATAATCCAATATATGTAAAAAACATATATTCATAAATATATATATTTTTGCCGCCATATATTTATCACATATTCACCATATATATTTTTTCATATTTTTAACAATCTATAGCTTTTCCATGCGGGAAATTTCAAAAATTACCTTTTAACCACACCCCCTTTCCGATTCTCAAAATTTCCATATCGATGCAATATTTTGAACTCAATCCCAAATTTTTAAAGACCAAATTCCAAAAAAATTTCATACTGATCCCATAATTTTGATTTAAATTCCAAAATTTCCAAGTCCGATTCCAAAATATTGTCTATTCTTCCAACCCCCCCCCCCCCTTTCCCAAAATTCCATATTAATCCCATAATTTTGACTCACTTTCCAAAATTTCAATTCCCATTCCAAAATTTTGTCCCTCAAAAATGGCCCCAAAAACTTTCCCACCCCTTTAATAATTGAAACCCGAGCTCCAAAATTCCAGTCCAAATTCAAAGTTCGTTCCTCCAAAAATTGATAACTTTCCAATAAAATCTCTGACGTAATTGAGACCAATTACCCTACAAATTCTACCTATTACACACATCGTACATCCATAATAAGTGTATCATCAACGTAAATGGCAGTACGTAATAGTAATATGAGGTTAAATGTATAGCAATGGACGTCGGTAGACTCATAAGTAATAATGAAATGTTAATAAATGGCGATATTTAAACAATGACAGGCTTCGAGAACAAAAGTTTAAATATGAGCTGATAGTGTTATAGGTTATGTAGATAAAGTTTAGTGCATGTTCATGTCCACGTCCATGTCCATGCTGATGTGTGGGTCGTAGATACTATGCCACTATGGTACTATGGTACAGTACAACTACCAGTGAACTTACTGGTATACAGAGTAGAGGTCATGGAGTAAAGAGTAGTAGGGTGTGTTAAAAAATTCATACGATACTCGGGTGTACGTCCTATCTAGCAGTGGAGGTCACCCAAGTTCACTGAACGCTAGTTCATAACTTACTGAACAAACTTGCTCTTTACACGACGAAATTCATAACCTTTTATTACCTGGAGCAAAATACTTTAAGAGAATTTGTTTACTGATTATCGAGGAATGTCTAGAAATTTTTTAAAAAATTACTTTGAATTTTTTTTTAAAGTGAAAACTGGAAAATCGAAGATTTCTAGGCTACGGCTCAGAATTCGGAGGATTTGGGGCCTTGGATACTATTTTGGGGTAATGGGAAATTCTTTTTTGGAAACTATGGACTTTTTGGAAGAAAAAGTGTCTGGGTATTTTTTTTCTAAGCCGGTTAGTTTTTGAGTTAGGATTTTTTTTTTCAAGTGAAGACTAGAAAAACCAAGATTTCTAGGCTACGGCTCAGAATTCGGAGGATTTGGGGCCTTGGATACTATTTTTGGGCAATGGGAAATTTTTTTTTTGGAAACTATGGACTTTTTGGAAGAAAAAGTGTCTGGGTATTTTTTTTCTAAGCCGGTTAGTTTTTGAGTTATGAATTTTTTTGGTGATTTTTTTAATTAGGAAATTTCGGAATGAAAAATTTTTTGAATTTCGTGAGAAGAAAAGTTGGGATGAAAATGGAAAATGGGTAAGAAATTTTTTTGAGGAAAAGTGTAAATTTTGAAAAAATATTAAGCGGAAAATTTGAGGAAATGGAAAATTGAAAGTGGATTTGAGAAAAATAAATAAATTTTGGGATGCTTTTAATTTGGATTTGAATTTATTTTTCGAAAATTTGAAAATTTTTACGCAAAAAGGTCTGAAAATTTTTTGTACGACCAGTAGTTTTTGAGTTATAATTTTAAAAAAATTCAAAAATCTCAAAATTTTAGAAATTCCTGAAAAGTGAAGTAATAAAAAAATTCATAACTCAAAAACTATTGAGTTTTCAAAAAAATTGTATGAGTTTTTATTTGTTTAGAAAAGTCCGTAATTGCGTAAAAAAATAATTTAAACTCAAAAGACCAAAATCATCATCGAAAATTTTAATAAATCCCAAAAATTTCGAAATTTACATATTTGTCAGTCTAGATTTTTTCAAATTTTAATGATCAATTTTCAATTTTTCGACCTCAATTTATTTTTTTTCCGAAAATTTGGACATTTTTACGCAAAAAAGTTCTCTTGAAAATTTTCCGTACGTCCCATAGTTTCCAAGTTAAAATTTTCCAAAAATTAAAAACACTCAAAAAATCGAAATTCCAGAAAACGAAACTAGAAAAAAAATTTATAACTCAAAAACTATTGGGTCTACAAAAAAAATATAAGAATAATTATTTGAGCGAGAAAGTCCATAATTGCATAAAAAAAATAATTGAATCTCAAAAACCAAAATTTTCACGTCTGAATAAAAAAAATTCGAGAAATTCGCATTAATTTCTAACTTTATACAAAAAAAACAGCACGTACAGATGCGTAAGGCACACGCGTCTCTTTTTTAAAACGTAACAAATACTACAGTAGATTTATCACGTAACCACACACGCTTAGTTCTCTCGGCACTTGAAATTCTCTGTAATTGTGCAACGAGCTGACAACAAACTACTACACCCAAGCCCACAGAATATATAGAGAGAGACTATACACCGAGTTTAAGTTACAAAAGCAGATGCAATTTTACATCGGGTATATCCCATGTGCTGCGTCAACTTAATACTTTAATACTCACTGCTATCATTACACGCGACATAATTTTAAATAAAAAATTCTGAATCTTCGAGTCAACCACAATTTTTTCTATTGTTATATATTTCATGACAAAGAAAATTTATTTTATTTCGCATCACGTACTTCGTTACTCATCGACTGATGCTCCGCAAATCACGTAGTTATGATCAATAATAATTATAATTATTATTAAATATGTGAATTTGATTAAAAAAAAATTCCACAATTATGGCGCCCAATTTTTATGAAAATAAAAAATGCTGTAATTTTTATTCAGATTGAGATTTCTGAAGCCAAAAATTTTTTTTCGGAAGCTTGTAAGCTCTAGTGTAAGGGACAGTAAGCCATTTCAGTAGGAAAAATTATCCGGGAAATCTGGAGAAGAAAAACTGAAAATGGTGAAAAGCCAAAAATTTGTTGTGTTTTATTTTTGATGCAGTTATTAAAAAAAAATTTATTTTGTACATTGCATTGAAAAAACGTGAAAGTGGGTACTTCAAGCTTTAATTTGAAATTTTTTTGATCTTTCTCCGATAATTAGAAGCCGAGTTACGGTAACTTTTATAAAAACCACTTCTTTGCTTCGGAACTCGATAACTCACGAGCAAATAGACTTAAAAAATTTTTAAAAAAAGCAAAATAAAGCTCAAATATCAAGCTTTCACGTGCTTCAATCAAAATTGATCCCAAAAAATTTTTAATGCCATTTAAATCCCATGTAACGAATTCTAAAATCCCGCCCGTTTGTCGCGCATGAGGTTTTTCCTCTAATTGACCCAAAAAAATTTTTTTTTCAATTTTTCGTTAATAGCCAAGAAAGAAGACACTTCTACTTTCAAAATGAATTTTTTTTTAAATTTTTACGAGTATCCGTCATCGAGATATCGTGATTCCGATAAAATATTTAATGCGAGTAGAATAAGTTTCTAGTTTCTATTTATGCAAAAAATAAAAAGTCATATATTTTTATACATATCACGTATATATTACTCATAGATTAATTTCATTGTGGAATTACTTAAGAGTCTTACATTGTCACCGATAAAAATAACTCCTCAGTTTTTATTTAATCTATATTTTACAAGCCTGGAGACTCAGTCATAACTCTGAGAGTCTTTTCGACCACATTTTTATTTTTTCCGTTTATTCTTATTCTTGTATCGTATATAAAGACACAATGTGGTCGGATAGTATGTACATGAGATTATTTCCAAGTATAAGTACGATATTGAAGTATTGAATCACCAGTTATCTTGATATCTACGTCTTTAAATTTATCATAAGAGGTTGTTTTATTATATTTATTGATGTTATCGCTTATCATTCTATCAAAAAACAATTATTGATAAAGACACTTGATATATGTTAACATTTTTTTTTATTTTAGTGTCAACACTTGATCACTATTTGTTACATGATTCATATTTTCTGATAATTATAATTATCATTCTAACTACAAGTTAGTTGACATAGAAATTCAACCTGTGATATCTGGGTAAAGAATGCTTGGAAAGAAAATAATAAAATTGGGTTTTGAACCTTGAGACGTCTCGATTCTTAGACGGCTATTCAAAATTAAAGAAAAAATTTTCCGTGACTTGTTTGAAATATAAAAAGTTTGAAAAAATCTATGAAAAAATTTTGTGTTGGCTTTATGGGTGATAATTGGTAGTAAAAAATTTTTTGGATCAATTTTGATGAAAAGACATGAAAGCATTGGGTTCAAGCTTTATTTTCGTTTTTTTTAAATTATTTTAAGCTGATTTGTTTGCGAGTTATCGAAGTCCGAAGCAAAAAAACGGATTTCCATACAAATTACCATAACTCGCCTTCTAATTATCGTAGGGAGCTGAGGAAAATTTCAAATTGAAGCTTAAATTACAGACAATGCTTCACTTTCAATCAAATTGAGGAAATTAATTTTTTTTTAAAGCTGCATCAAAAATAAAACGAAAAAAAAATTTGACTTTTCACCATTTTCAGTTTTCTTTCTCCGGATTATCAGAATAATTTTTCCGATCAAAATGATCTACTGCACTTCAAACTAGAGCTTTCAAGCCTCCAAAAAAAATCTTTAGATCTCAGAATCTCAAATACAACAAAAGTTACATCAATTTCAATATTCCGAATTTTGGAACCTTCTTTCCTATTGTCGATCTGATCTATTTTACCCCCGCCTTCGGATAAATTTAATTACCAACTAATGAATCCTGTTAATAGATACTTTTCCATTGACGTAATGAATCTAGATAAAGAATCATCAAAACACCCACTCGCATCTATTTTTAAATGGATCCCACTCCAATCCCGCCAAAAGTTTCTAGACTCTGACGGAAAACTGATTAAAATCGTGATGAATTAATAATGAAAATTCCAATTGACGTAGTCTGAAATGAATGAATTGACCTGTGGCTGACTGAGACGTGTGTGGTTATAACGTGGGCTGCATCTGGTTCAATATCCATCCAGCTCCGGTAACGATTGAAAGCTCAACTCGTTCAATTCAATGATGCATTCACGGGTAACCGCGTTCTCACACCAGTTCATCAAACATTTATGATCCTGTCTCTATTTATAATCCATTTTTCGGATCTCAGCGTCTCAAATCCAGCAACAGTCCTCGTGATTTCAGTTTCAGTACTTGTGGATCCTACTCCCCTTTCATTATTCCACACTATCTTACCCCATTATCAACAGTTTTGATGCGGACAACTAAAGCTACATGAAAGTGACCACTTGGCTCTGCAGTATGTGACTTTTTTCATCTCAATATCTCCATTACAAGCAAAATTACAGTCCATTAAAGTTGAACCGAGCTCAAATGAGCAAAAGCGAGCAGGTTAAAGTGAAATAAACCGAGTTCCTAAGCATGACAAAGATAATTAGTCAAAAAATTTAAACTGTTTAATTCGAAAGTCAACAACTGAATAATTCTTGACACAGCCAACAGCCTGTGCAGTCTTGTTAACGTGAAGTAAGACTGCCAGCTTGCCGACGGGCATCCTCCCATCTCAAGTGTATCATCCACACACTCCGTTGGATCCCCTGTAGGTTCTTGTATGCCATCAGAAAATTTAACAAATTATTCTTCCGACCAAGCAGAAAGAGTTATGCCAGAATTGCTCATCTTCATATCAAACAATTTTAATGCACAACCAATTTCGAACCTCCACTTAAACTATAACAGACTGTATCACTTTCCTAGACGATTCAATAAATATGACAAATATATTCCACGTCGTCGTGATCATAAATATTTGATAAACTGGTGTGAGAACTCGGTTACCCGTAAATGCATCATTAAATTGAACGAGTTGAGCTTTCGATCGTTACCGGAGTTGGATGGATATTCAACCAAATGCAGCCCACGTTACAACCACACATGTCTCAGTCAGCTACAGGTCAATTCATTTATTTTAAACTGCGTCAATTTGAATTTTCATTATTAATTCGCCAAGTTTTTGATCGTTTTTCCGTCAGAGTCTAGAAACTTTTGGCGGGATTGGAGTGGGATCCGTTTAAAAATGGATGCGAGTGGGTGTTTTGATGATTCTTTATCTAGATTCATTACGTCAATGGAAAAGTATCTATTAACAGGATTCATTAGTTGGTAATTAAATTTATCCGAAGGCGGGGGTAAAATAGATCAGATCGACAATAGGAAAGAAGGTTCCAAAATTCGGAATATTGAAATTGATGTAACTTTTGTTGTATTTGAGATTCTGAGATCTAAAGATTTTTTTTGGAGGCTTGAAAGCTCTAGTTTGAAGTGCAGTAGATCATTTTGATCGGAAAAATTATTCTGATAATCCGGGGAAAGAAAACTGAAAATGGTGAAAAGTCAAATTTTTTTTTCGTTTTATTTTTGATGCAGCTTTAAAAAAAAATTAATTTCCTCAATTTGATTGAAAGTGAAGCATTGTCTGTAATTTAAGCTTCAATTTGAAATTTTCCTCAGCTCCCTACGATAATTAGAAGGCGAGTTATGGTAATTTGTATGAAAATCCGTTTTTTTGCTTCGGACTTCGATAACTCGCAAACAAATCAGCTTAAAATAATTTAAAAAAAACGAAAATAAAGCTTGAACCCAATGCTTTCATGTCTTTTCATCAAAATTGATCCAAAAAATTTTTTACTACCAATTATCACCCATAAAGCCAACACAAAATTTTTTCATAGATTTTTTCAAACTTTTTATATTCCAAACAAGTCACGGAAAATTTTTTCTTTAATTTTGAATAGCCGTCTAAGAATCTAGACATCTCAATGCCCAATACGCATTTTTTATATTCTCTATACGATCATGTCTCATCCAGACATCCCATCAGATCAAATTCTTATAGTTTCAAACTTCCCTAGTTTTTCTCAAAATTTCCACATTCTCTGCCTATACAAAAAAATTATTATCCCCCAAAATAAAAAAACCAACTTCCAAAACTTCAAAGAGTAGTCACGTCACATAAAAAATATTCAAAGTATCCCAAAGAGCGTAAAAGTAAAGGAATAAGTGACGAAGAGACTAATAGGACGTTATCCGAATTCAAAAGTGGATGTACCCGTCACCGTACGGACATGTCTGGTCTTCCATCATTCCAACGCTCACTCAATCTACTCAACTCTTTATAAACCTCTTTAATCTCATTCAGTCTCTCTTCTCGAATTTGATCACCGAAATGACCATCTCAGTCTTGCCAACAGAATTCCCATTGAATTTATTATTTAACTCTCTTGTATCAATTCCTCTTTCCACAGCGTCCAAGATCTCGACACAACAACTGTAGTAGAGTAGACAAGAGTACATTCTCTGATCTGGGTTTACTGTCCAAGTTAACCGCTATCAAACACACCGATCAACGAGAATTCAACAACGAGACCAATAAATCAGGCAATACACGACGAAATCAGTCGTTTCGTGTGGCCTTGTGCCTTCTTTCTATTCATTCTTTATTTATTTTTATTATTTAACTTGTTCTTCTTCTTCTTCTTACAATTCGTGTTGTGATATTTTCTTGGCTCCGATTATTCTCCTTTCCTATCCCCGAAGCTTGTTACTTATATCCTTAACTTTATTTAAAAACTTGTAAACTTGTTGTACTGCTTGTTTCATTTTATTGACCACGACTACAGCTATAAGTCTTTTACTCTCTCATTTCCATTCCCTTTATTTACTTATATAATTTTTTTTACTGACTTTTTAAGTAATTGCTTCAAGATCCCCATGACAAACAAGCCCTACGTACTCTTATTTATTTTTATTTCAATAAAAACTAACGAAAAAAAAAATTCCCCCTGGCTCGATTGGGCGCCAGTCAAATTTTGAATTTTTTGCCATTGGATATCTCAGTAACTATTAAAAATAATTAAAAATTGTGTATGACTATTGGATAGGAAATTTTGTAAGCTACAACTTTACTCTACCGTGTAATTTTTGTAACTTCAATAGTTTAGGAGATATTAGGAGTTTTATGTAGAAAAATAGACAAAGGGCCAAAAATGGCAATTTTTTGAATCGTTGGGATCCAATGGCTGTAGCTTTCTAAAAAACGAATGTGGGAGGAATTCTGAGAGAAGAAAAGCTGTAGGAAATTTAACAAGCTTTCTAATAAGCACCCATGATGTCTATTTATATATATTTTCGAATGAGATATAGCTAATTTAGAATTGAGTAAAAAGTTAGTTTTTTTATCGGAGGTTTGTTTAACGAGGGCATGGTTGAGATCCAAAAATTTTGATGTACAGCTTAGTATGTATAATAAAATAGCATGGGGGCATACGAAAAATGGGTTTCACACGTGTAGGGTGCTAGGCAACAAGCTGAGCGGTTCGTTTGAATTGGATAAGCACCAAAGAACTAAGAAAAATAAAAAGGGAGTAGACAAGACAGTAGTACGGAGAGAATAAAATAACAAGAAACAAGATGAGCAGATATATACATGACATTTATGTATGTGTATATATGTATAGATTAAAACGGCTGCGATTTGTTTAGCTAGATACTTGGATGTCAAACACATGGCCAAGGACATTTTAAATACTTATACTTAGTAAAATTGTTTTTGTGTCAAGTACATTTCTTCTACTATTTAATACTTGAGGTAAAATGGTCAGCTTTTATTAACAGGAACTGTAATTCATTTATATGAAAGTATAATTGTTACAGAAATTTTTTACAGTTTTAGTTTTTATACTACATCTCGTTAAATTTTAGATATTCATAAAAAATTGTAAGAAGCTTTTTCATAGAAAATTTTAACAGCTACAAAAAAGGTCCTAACAAATTTTTACGTATCTTCGAAAGTTTACAAGATGCAAATAGAAAAAGAAAAGTAATTGACGTAGAAATTGTGAAAATTAAAAATAAATATGAAAACATAAAAAAGCAACGATAAGTTATCAAGATAATGGAGCAGAATGAGCATGAGTACTTAACATTGAGATAAATATTACTCGGTAAAAAGTAAATATGTAAATAGAAGTGCAAGTGACCATTTTGTTCCACATTCCGCTAATTTAATAACCGTTTACTTTTTTATGTCGTTTCTAGACAAATTATTTCTAGCAAATGTCCTATTATTTTTATTTTTTATTGAACAAATTATTCAAGAGAATAAATTTATGAAATGTCTAGACATAAGTCATCGAAGAATCGGTTCCTTATATTTTATTCAATAAATGATTTCAATTTTTAAATGACTAACTAATTTTCAATTTTTCCACTTATTAAAAATTATAGATTTTTATCAGTACGAACTCGAAATATGAATAAATAGAAAAATTGTTTCAAGCGTTGACTCTCTATTTATTTTTATCCAGACAAATATTAATATATTTAATTTTTCAGTCGCTTATATTTCGTTTACCGACAGCATATTTAACCGTAAATTTATAGACGTAATTTAAACAAAAGTTTGCTCGATATTTTAATAATTAGGTCAGTGAATTTTATCGACTTCTCAAGAGTATGAAGATGCCGCTATAAATATTTGCTGTTAATATTTTTTAAAAATATCGACACTAAAATTTACTGTAACACCTGAAAAAAAAAAAAATCTACAATTTATGGGTTTATTTTACAGCAAAAGTGACCATTTAACCCAGCTATCAGTAACAAAATAAATGACGCTAATAAATAATAAAACAATCGCTAATAAATAAAATCAACTCTAAATAACTCCCCCTCTGCCCATTTCCCCCCACGAAATAGTTAGGATGTCCACTTCTATTGATGTTCACACACAAGTGCCGGCGTGCCTCCAATGTTTACCCAGTAAGTAGCGTAGTCCGGCTATACCATTCTCTCCCTTGTTCCCTCTTGGCTCTTCTTCCCCCTCATCGTCCCCTTCCTATTTACTCTTCACTCCGCAAACCCTTAACCCCCCACTTAGCGCTAGACGAGTTCCACAGTTACAACGTAACCCTAAACAAAGACAGGAGACTCGGGAAGGGATTCCGAGAATCTCTGGTTGAGGTCGGAGTGGGAACAACAAGGAGTGGGGGCAGGAGCGTCTTGGTGGACTCACGCACCGCAGATCGTCAGTTACCCACCGACGCTCAACGTGAAACGTCATAACGGTGGTCACTTAAATTTACGCGATGCTACAATAACGGATTAGATAATAAGTCTTAAGTACCAGTGATGTGTGCGTGACAAATAATTATATTTATATTTATTAATAAGTGTCCATAAATATCAGCAAAAATGTCGTGGACATTAGATATATTATTTGGTATTATTTTATTGGGCACAATAACCTATGAGACGACAACAGCCCGCAGCATAACGAGTCTCGAGGCTCCTCGTGGCTGTGACTGGTCGAATTCAAACACCAACATCCAGACCCTCGGCTGTAAATTACGGACAATCGGTAGTGCTGAAGAAATAATCGGAAATCTTTCATCAATTCAGTTGGAGTCAATTGAGAATTTAAAACTTCAGTGCAATGACGTACTTTTATTTGAGAGCCAGTTTGAGAACACAAATTTCCTGGGGGCCTGTAAAAATCTTCGGACTCTGGATGTTGAAAAGTGCAAAGTTCGTTATGTGCCCGCGGGTGCGTTTTCTGCACTAAAAACCCTTCAGTTATTAACCTTGCAAAGTTTTAATAATGACTGGTCCGGAATGACCCTCGAACTTCATCGGGATTCTCTGAGAGGCCTTGACGCGTTACAAGAGCTCTATTTGCCGGATAATAATATCTGGACCCTTCCCGCTGAGATCCTGTGTCCAGTTACTAATTTGAAGAAACTTAATTTGACGCGTAACAAGTTACAGGATACTGTGTCGCTCGGTTTCACTGACTGGACCTCAGCTTGCACGCCGAACCTTGAATCTCTCGACTTAAGTGACAATGACATGAGTGTCCTGCCGGATAATTCATTCGTCGCGCTCAAGAAACTAAAAGCACTGATGCTACAAGACAATAAGATCCGTCATGTTGGTGATCATGCACTAGCAGGTCTTGGACAACTCATGAAACTCAACATATCCAGCAACCGACTAGTCGCTTTACCTCCGGAGCTTTTCTCGGATACTGCAGATCTCCTGGAGCTGGTCCTCAGCAACAACTCGCTTTCAGTGATAGCCCCAGGTCTCCTGGACAATCTTACCAAGCTGAAGAACCTGGATCTCAGCAGCAATGAGCTCACCAGTCATTGGGTCAACCGTGATACCTTTACACGTCTCCGCGAATTGCTATTTCTTGATCTGTCTTTCAATGCGTTGACCAAAATAGACAGTAGTGTCTTCAAAGGACTCGTTAGTCTACAGATTCTCAAATTAGAACACAATAATATCGATATTTTAGTGGACGGATGTTTCAGTGCATTACAAAACTTGCAATCATTGACGCTCTCTCACAACCGGATCACCAGGTTCGAAGCAACTCATACTCTAGGATTGAATTCTGTGATGCAACTATTCTTGGACGGCAATAAGCTGAGAATTTTACACAGACGTACGTTTAGTAACCTGACCAACCTTCAAGATATTTCATTGAGCGGAAACGCGTTTACTGAAATCCCAGAGTCGATTCGCGAGTTAAAAACTCTCAAGACCCTTGACCTGGGTAATAATAAAATATCTAAAGTGGACAATGAATCTTTTTATGGGTTAAATGAACTCTATGGACTTCGTCTAGTGGACAATAAATTAGAAAATATATCTCGTGATACGTTTTCAACACTGCCAGCTCTTCAAGTGCTTAATTTAGCGAGCAATGTGATAAGACACGTTGAACAGAATGCATTTGCTAGCAATTCAGTTCTGCGTGCTGTTCGTTTGGACGGTAATCAGTTGACCGAGATCCGCGGGGTCTTTACGACTGCAACGACGCTCGTTTGGTTGAATATTTCGGACAATAAGTTGCTGTGGTTCGATTACAGTTATTTGCCAGCAAATTTAGAGTGGCTGGACATGCACAACAACCAGATAAGTGAGCTGGGAAATTACTATACAGTTCACGGAAATTTGAAAATCAAGATGCTGGATGCCAGTTGGAATCTCATAACCGAAATTATGGAATCAAGTATTCCAGATGGGATAGAAACTTTATTCCTCAATAATAACAATATTCGGAGTGTGGCCCCCAGTACGTTCCTGCGTAAAACGAGTCTTGAGAAAGTTGTGCTTTACGGTAATGAAATCCGTCATCTAGACTTAACGGCTTTAGGAATACAGGAGGTACCAATGGATCGTAATATTCCTGAGTTTTATATTGGTGATAATCCTATTTTATGTGATTGTTCAATGGAGTGGTTACCCAAGATAAATGACCTCTCGCGATCACGTCAGCACCCACGTGTGATGGACCTTGATGCGGTAATGTGTGAAATGGTACACAAGCGGGCAAGTCCCAAAAGACCTTTATTGTCATTAAAACCAAAAGACTTTCTCTGTCATTATGACGCCCACTGTTTTGCATTGTGCCATTGCTGTGATTTCGATGCTTGTGACTGTGAAATGACGTGCCCAGACAATTGTTCGTGCTATCACGACCACAGTTGGTCGAGTAATGTTGTTGATTGTTCAAATGGTGGTTACAAAATGGTGCCTGAGAGAATACCCATGGACGCAACGGAAATATATTTAGACGGTAATAATCTTGGTGACCTTGGTAGTCATGTTTTTATTGGTAAGCGCCGGTTGGAAGTGTTGTTTTTGAATAACAGTAAAATAAATACTTTGCATAATCGGACATTCAATGGCGCGCCTTCATTGAGAGTGTTGCATTTAGAAGATAACGGCTTACGTGAATTACGTGGTTTTGAGTTTGATCAATTAGAACAATTGTCTGAACTGTATCTAGATCATAATGCAATCGCAATGGTAGGCAACACGACCTTCAATAAAATGAAGAGTCTACAAGTTCTTAGATTAGATAGCAATCGTATTGTAGATTTTCGCCCGTGGGAAGTGCTTGCTGATGCGGGAGCCGGCGCACGTGTTGCTCTCGAAGGAAACGCGTGGAATTGTGAGTGTATTAATACTGCTAAGCTAAAAGTTTGGCTGGCACATCATCCTGATGGAGATGCTGAAAAAATGTACTGTAAAGATGGTACTGAAACTCTGGCTGAAGCTTTAAGACGTTGTGGAGATCCATCAACTGAAGCTGTATCTCGTGAAATAAGCAAAAGTTCAAATAATTTTGTTCCATTACTTGCTGGAGCTTTGGTTGTCATCATAGTAGTCTGTCTAGTCACGGCACTGGCTTTTGCTTTCCGTCAGGATGTCAGACTTTGGCTGCATTCAAGATATGGCTGGAGACTAGGCAAACCAGTGACTTTACCTGACGAAGAGCGTGACCGTTTGTACGACGGATACATCATCTACAATGAGCGTGACCAAGACTTTGTTTCTGGTTGTCTATCAGCCGAGTTAGAGCAATCCGGTCTCTCTTTGTGCCTTCACTATCGTGACCTGCCTCCAGCCAGGCCTCAAGAAGCTCTTCCACCAGCAGCTGGAGCTGCCAGACGAATCGTCCTCGTATTCTCACCAGTTTTTCTGGCCAACGAGTGGCAGCACATAGAATTCAGAAGTGCACTACGTTGTGCATTAGAAACTATCAGACCCAGCTCTCGTAGAAGACGGGTCGTCTTACTTCTAGCAGCAGAAGCACCCAGGAATGACCCGGAACTACAGTTGCTTCTGCAAACCTGCGAAGTAATTGTCTGGGGTGACAAGCGATTCTGGGAAAAATTGCGATTCGCTATGCCGGATCCAGAAGACAAAAGCAGTGGGAAAAAAGTCGACAGATGTCCAGGATCAGCTAGAGCTCCGGGTATGAGGGTACCTGCACGTTACACAGCCGCTCCCTCGGCTCCTGCTGATCTCTGGACGAAACCAAATGGCATTTTGGTGGCTCCAGTTCATCACGCACCTACGCCTACACCCACACAGTCAACCTACGTCAGCTCGGCTTCCAGCAGGACTGAAGACGAGGACAGTGGAGCCGAACATCAGCATCATGGTTACAGTGCTCTACATGGCGTTAATGGAAGACCAGCTAGCCTTTCTTCAAGGGGTAGTCATCTCTACAGCACTATCCCTGAACCTCCCACCAATCAGGGAACTATAAACCCGCGTACTTATTTTGTTTAGGTAAGATTTTTTTTTACGGAAAGCTAAGATTTTTGTACGACTTATTTAGAACAGAAATCTTGTTTTTTTTTTTTTTTGCTGTCTGCTAGATTTATTATGTTTTTACGGCCTCTTGTTCTTTAATCTCCCACGCTATTTGTACATACTTTTTTTATTATTCTGGGAGACGAAAAAGATCACCAAGCAGACTTTAAATTAGTACGCGTTATAAAGACTGGAAAACAGCTTTTTTTATGAGATAGTGATAAATTTTGGGCAGAATATATAAACAATTTTTTTTACATATTTCTGCCCATGACTGTGCAATTGCTGGAAAAAAATTAAGACTTCAACTTAGAAAGCGAATATCTCTGAAAATATTACAAATAGGCAAAATGTGCTCAGATACAATCTTATAGACAATTGAATTCTCTACAAAAAAGTTCCTGTCAATGATATCGATAAAATGGTATTTAAAAAAGTTACAGGGTTTTGAATACTCAAGGTCACACACTAAATTTAATTATTTTTCAATACATTTATTATTTCTGCCATAAGTTCTAAACCATTGACATGATGATAATTTTCATGAGGTACAAAATTGTAGAGAAGTAAATTTCCGATTCCGTAACCACGTTTTCAATACATTTATCACTTTAAATCACTTAGATAAAAGCAATCAAAGTTGAACATACTTCCAGTAATTAACCTGCCGACTGTGCGCTCCTTTTATTCGAAATAAATCGAGTTAACGCTTATTTAAATAAAGTAAATCCATGTAAAAATTTATTTTTTAATTTGTAAAAAGACTTTTAAAATTTTTTTTTTATAAAAAATTTTAAAAAGTCTTAATTTTTAAGGGAAAATAAAAATACTTAAAAAATATTATTTTATGTAAATAAATTGTACATCTATAAATTTTTGTAAATACTGCGCTAGATAGTGTTATAAAAAAAATATTTCTTATGCACTAAGAAATTAAAAAATGTTCTAAATAAAAAAAAATTGATAATTTATTTAATAAGATTGTAAAATTGTAATTTTATTGTAAATACGCCAACGCATTTTATCTTGTCACTTTTTATTATTATTATTATTATTATTAATTTTTTTTATTTTTATTATTATTATATAATAATTATATATATATAAATAAATAAATGTTAAATTAAATCAGCTAAATTATAAAAACCGAATTACCAAATTTAAAAATTATAAAGAGTTTTTTTTTATAAAAAAAAAAAATAAATAAAAAAAAAATAATTAACGTACTTCAAAAAATTAAATACATGTTTTATTTATCTAATTTTAAGACCTGACCTGTAGTGAAGTAAATAGTAATTAAAATTTAATTATTTAAGTATGACAATATGTAAGAGTGGTAATAAGGTAAGTGCTATTTTTTTTAAATTCTGAGCTAATTATTGGGTTTAGGTAAAAATTTATGAGGACATTAATTGTAGGGAATTAAATTTGCTGTAAAAATGATTGAGTGAGTTTTTATCGTATCTTTAATAGTTAAGTGATAATTTTAGATAGAATGAAAGAAGGAGATCGATCGAATTGATTAAAATTTAATATTTAATTTATTTAACTTTGAAGATTTATTACAGCTAAAGTATTAAATTTACAGTAAAATTGATGATGACCTTTTTTGTAGAGGGTTCAATTTTCTACAAAATTGGTCTTATTAATTTATATCGTATCTTAAGTAGTTTAGTGAGAATTTTAGTTTAAAGTTTAAGAGAACGATAACGAGATCCCGAGAATTTATTTTCATTTTTCGAGTAAGAAAATTTAAAGTTGAATTTTTTAAAATTTTCGAAATTTGTGAGCAACGTTTTGGAAGTTTATTATGGAGCTGAGGTTTGGAAAGGGTTTTTGACACTTGAGCCAATAAATTTTCATATGAGCCTCGAAAAAAAAAGTATTTAGTTTTTTTCCGCCACTTTAGTAGCGACAGGGTGGGGGGGAGGGGGGTGCCTTCAAAATTTTATGAAAAGAGTTCGTTTTTTAAAAATTGCAAGATCAATTTTGTAAATATAATTGAACATTATTTCGAATTTTTTTTAGTTTTCGAGAAATTTAGTTTTTGTAAAAAAATAGTATGAAATAAATTTGATTTTTTTCTGCTCAATTTACAATAAAAAAACTCCGTGTCAAAATACTTCAAATGTCTTTCATTAATCAACCGGAAAATATTTACAGTTTTTATAATTTTGAAATTTAATTAACTTTTAAAAATTTTTTAATCTATTACTTTAAAAAGTATGTAATTGCTTTTTTAAAAATATCATCTTTGAAATTAAAAGTAACTGAAATCTTTTACTGTGAAGTTTAATAATAAATAGTAATTAACAAATAAAAAACTAACAATTTAAAGTCGGAAGTTAAACTTTTTCCAAAATCGAAAGTGTCAGTCGAAAAATGTTCATGACTTTCCTTATATGATGCAAACTATTAAAATTTTCTTTATTTTTCCTTCACATCCAATGATTATTAAGGTGGTCGTTAAAAATTAAATTTTCTCAGACGCCCCATAAAAAGCTTCTTTTTGGTGAAAAAATACGTGGGTAACTTGGTTTTTTTCGTTTTAAGTAAAAAAAACACGTGCCGCAGGACGATCAGAGTTCATTTTTCGATACAATCGCGGTTTTTTTGAAATATCTCATGAAATATGCAGATTAGAGGAAAAAACTATGAGAACAATTTTGTAGGAAATAAAATTCTTGACAAAAAAGGTGATATTCATTTTTTTTATAAAATGTGTATTTATGAAGATATTTTAAAAAAACTTTTTTAGATCTGATGAATTGAGCGTACGCTCTTAAAACGTTTTAAGGATTACAAATTTTGAAAATAACATTTTTCTAAGTATATAGAAACTGTAACAAGCATCAATAATTGATATGTTACGAGTTACGAAGTTGCATATATTTAAGAAAAAACGTTATTTTTAACATTTTTAATCCTTAAAATGCCCAATTGATAAGATCTAAAAAAGTTTTTTTAAAATATCTTCATAAATTCACATTTTATAACAAAAATGAACATGACCTTTTTTGTCCGAAATTTAATTTCCTACAAAATTGATCCTGCAATTTTTTTCTTTAATCTGCATATTTAATGAGATATTTAAAAAATACCGCGATTGTATCGAAAAATGAACTTTGATCGTCCTGCGGAATTGTGTTCTTTTTACTTAAAACGAAAAAACCAAATTACCCACGTATTTTTTCACCAAAAATAAGCTTTTTATGGGGCGCCTGAGAAAATTTAATTTTTAACGACCACCTTAATAATTAGAAAAAAACGAAATTTTTTTTTTTGTCAATTACTTAAAAGAAAATTTAATTTAATCAAATTTATTTAATTTCCAGAATTTTTTTTTTCGCCTTTTTTCGCGGATGCCTAATTTTGCCCACGAATTTTTTTTTTAAGCGCAGCAAAAAATTTTTTTTAGTCACTTGGAATTTAGTATCCGTAATTACCCCTCCCCCTCTCATACATTATATATACATATATATATTTTTTAACCTGTTTCATAATGACATTTCTTATCACTAAATACTCACTGATAAGACTTCATGTACATTAATATTGACAAAACATTAAAAAAAAAAAAAAAAAAACTTTCACCCACTAAAATAAAGTTGTAATTACAATTACGCTGACTTTTAACAACTTACTTATCTTAATGACTTGCGATAACAATAAACCTATTTTTAAAAATCACTTTTTATAGCCTATAGAAATTATTTTTAAATACATTGCTATGGATAGCAACTGATGAATCAGTCAATAGAATAATAAATAATAAAATGTAATTAATTACAACCATCTTCTTCATATTATTATAATAAGTATAAGTACAATGATCATACATTGTTATAATAAATTCCCGGAGTGAACGCGAAATGAATCAAGAAAAGATAATTTTTTTTTTCTTATTCATTACTTTTTTTTTAAATAAATTCTATGCTCTGACTTTACGATCCTGAAGTTAGCAGACAATTAAAAATTTTTGGATTTTATTTTGAACATTTAAATTTCAAAAAAAAAAAAAAATCAAAAAATGCACATGTAGAAAATTTAAAAAACTACAGGCGCAATTTTTTCAAATTTTTTTTTTTTATAATTTACTGTCTAAAATAAAATCCAAAAATTATTAGACGTCGGCTAACTTCAGGATCATCTGACTTTTATTATTTTAGGCAAAAAAATCAAATTAAAAATAATTAATGGGATTAAATTTTCAAGGCCCATTTTACCCCAACTTAATAATTTCTATTTTTTCAAAATTCCAAGTTTGAGTAAATTCGACATAAAAATCAATTGCGATTATTTACAAATTCAAAACAGGACCTGGGCAAAACGGACCATCCCAAAAGTTGGTAAAATTTTTTTTTTTTTACAAAATTGTTTTTAATTGTCACCTACGACTTTTTTTTTTTTGTACAATTTTGAATTTCCTCAAATTTTTTTCAAAATTTTTGGGAATTTTACGGTTTCCGTGGCGCCGCCAAATGACCACGAGCTCCTGTAGAACTCCACGAAAGAATATTTTTTTTAGAGTAAAATTTTTCGATATATCGTTTAGTTTTCGAGAAAAATGCGATTTTTTCAAAAAAGTGAACAATTTTATAGACTGTAATTTTTTTTCGTATTTTTTTCTGGAAATTACATTCAAAGACGAAAATTTTCAAAAAAGAAACGTCTGCATTAGTCCGTTTTGTAAAAAGTTATGGAATTATATATGTATGGCTCAAGAATTCGCGGTCATTTGGCGGCGCCACGGAAACCGTGAACTTCCCGGATTTTATTTTCCCGTCATCTTTATTTACTTACAGTATCGCGAATCTCTTTTTCCCTTTGATTAGAAATAAACGATTTTATAAGTAATTTTTTTGAATAAAAAAAAAATTTTTTAAGGTTTTTTGGGAATGCTTCGTTTTGCCCGGGGAAAAAAATTTTATGGCGACCGGAAATTCTGTTTAATTTCATCATATGGAAGTCAAAAAAACAAAAAATTCGCATTCACAAAAATTCATTATTTTTTTTTTGCAGTTCCATTATTCCCCCACTCCCACCCTCAATAAATTGCATTCAATATTTATTTCTTTTATTGTTTTATTTAAAACTAAAGGTAGAAGTTGAAATTTGCTGAGCTATGGATACTAAGTATTCAAGTATGTATATATATATATATATATATATATATATATATATATATATATATTTATATGAATATCAATATGTATCCTGTATTGAAAGATATGTATATGAGAATTATTGTATCCTGGTTATACTGCTGACTGCATAAGTCTGCAATAAGCAACTTCAGTACTTGTTGTCTACTACGTGATAAGAATTATTTATTATTTATTATTATTATTATTATTATTATCATTGTTATGGTTATTATATTAGTAATGTTCTGTCTTTAGAATTGTATACTATTATTAAAATCAGAAGGTCATTGCACTTAATGCCATTTTTTAAATCTTTCTTTTTAACTTCCGGATTACCCGGGTCGAAAAATTTGATCTGTTTTAAATCAACTAAAAATTTTAAGTTATTTTTATTCAATTTTATTTTTTTTTACATTTAATTAGTACGTGAATTTTAATCTAGTTTTACCCTTACTATTCTTTATTTAGATTATTTTCAGACTTATTTTTAATAATTTTTGTTCTAATCTAGATCAAAATTAGACTTTATCTGTTTATTATTTTTAGTCTGATTTTGATCTATATTAGATCAAAAACAGATTAAAATTTTTTTTTTATAATTATAATGATAAATAATAAGATCATAAAATTAATGAAAGTTTGATATTATTTTACATATTAATATAAAATAATATTTATTTTATTAAATAAATTAGCCTCAATTGACATATAGACATTATTGAAAAAAAAATTTAACATCATCTTCCTTCTTTTCTTCTGATGGTGCATCCTAGTAACTGAGACTTTCTTTGAACATGCATTCTGAGAAACGTCAACTATTTTCCTCTGGCTTCTTTTACCTCAAACTTATTCAGTTCCTTATCATCATCTGTTAGATATTTTTATAAATATAGAAATTTATTATCATAAGTTTATATTCAATACACTGTAAAAAATTCGCGGAGTGAATGCGGATTGAATCCGGAGTGGATGCGGAGTGAATGAATTTTTAATTATTCACTCCCCTCGGAGTGAAATTCACTCCGCAGGGGAGTTTTTGCGAAGTAGATAATTTTTTATTAATTTAATCCCTTCGGAGTGAAATTCACTCCGGAGCGGAATTTTGTAAATATTATTAATAAAACTCGCACACACATGCACGCACACATTTGCACACACACGCCCACATTTGTACACACGCACACATTTGCACACACACACACACACACACACATGCACACATTTGCACACACACATGCACACACGCACACACACACACACACACACACACACACACACACACACACACACACACACACACACGCAGGTATTTGCACACATCCGAACACAGACAAGCACACATTCGCACACACGCACACAAGCACACAAACACCTGCACACACACACACACACACACACACACACACACACACACACACACACACACACACACACACAAACACATACGCAGGTATTTGCACACATCCGAACACAGACAAGCACACATTCGCACACACGCACACAAACACCTGCACACACGCACGCACACATTTGCACACACACACACACACACACACACACACACACACACACACACACACACACACACACACACACACACACACACACACACACACACACACACACACACACACACAAACACACACACACACAGTCACATTGTTTAGCAGTTTCATATAAATTAATATAAATTTATTTAAGTATTAAAACTCCGGACCGGAGTGAATTGGGAGTGAAATAAAATCCGCGTCACTCCGCTAAAAAAAACTCCCAATTCACTCCGCATGCGAAGTGATTTTTTTTAAAACTCCGGAACTCCGAGTGGCGGAGTGAATGCGGAGTGAATTCGGATTTAATTTCAATCCGAATCCACTCCGGATTTTTTACAGTGTATGAAAGAAAATTTTAATTTGAAGAATAATTGGTGAAAACCTTGCCACTAAACAATAAGTTATCCTAAGCAACTCAAAGATTGTGCGAAAATGAGTAATTTTAATTAAAAAAAAAAAAAATAGTTATGCGAAAAAAATTTTTTTTTAATTCTTCATTGAAAGCGGTATATATAAGCAGTCAATTTGAATTTACAAAATAATTAAAAAAAACAATTAGTATTTCCATTTATGGAGAAAATTAATTAATATTCCACTAATCACTACATGATTTACCGAAAATAATAAGAATATATAAAGTTCAATTAAGCTTACTGCTCATGGAAAGTGATTTGGGGACATCTGGATATAGAGGTTTATTTCAATTTTTTTTTATTTTTGAAACGTGCTGTTGCTATTTCGAAATGCAATGTCATAGAGGAATATATTGATATGGTTGTTAATGACAGAATATTTTTCGACTTTATCCAGTTAATGAAAGAAATTTTTGTTGAGATTTTACTGACAATTTTATTACTTTCATTAAATATTATTAATATTCTATCAAGACAATTATTTATTTAATTTTCGATCCGAATTTTTCTTCACCCAAAACTTAAATTTTTTCTATAATTATTTTTTTTTAAACTCCAAGTATTGATATTTGAAAATTCAATTATCGAAAATAAGAAAATTAGAAATTAATTAAAAAAATTTCGAATCAAAAATTAAATTTTGAATTTCCAACCAAAATTTTTGAATTAAAAATTATTATTTTAATTCATCCAAATTTTTTTTTACCCATAACAAATTTTCTACTCAATTTTTTAAAATCCCGTCTTTAAATTTACAATCTCGTCTTATTTCAAAATCTACCAAAAAAATTCCCTTTAGGAAATAAAAAATTTTCCACTAAAAAAATTTACATCCAAAAAAACGAAAAAAAAATCATTTTCTTTTTTCACCTGCTTTCATCTTGACATATTTTTTATTTACTTAACTTAGTTCATATAATATGTTCCTTGACCTTTTCATACTTTTCTTTCTCTTATTTTTTCTCTCCTCCTTTACCCCCCCCCCTCCCTTCCCTACCCCTACCCCTTGACGTTTACTCTGCAGAATTTCCTCGGTATCCTTAACATTACAGATCAATCTCTTAAAAATTTTATTTCTTGGATGTAATATATACATACATATATATATTTATATATATACATAAATACATATATATGTATATATACATATTTTTTTTTTTTTTATAAATGAAAATATGTAAGTAATTTAAAAATGAATAAATCCGAAAAGATACAAAACAGGCAGAGGCGTATTATCCACCTACATATAAACATATAACATATATTTTTATAAGAGATATACTCTCATAGTAATCTAAAATTCTCAGCAAAAAGATCCGCAGTCATTGAATTCCATCTTCGGATATACATTGTTGTGGCTGTTGTATGTTTTTATTCTATTCTCTCCTCTTCATTTCACTTCTCTTCTGTTTACCCCCACTCTTTAACTTCACTACCCCCTCTGCGTCCCAACCCCTTCCCCGACCCTCTTTGCTTTGCCCGGCCCTTCATATTTTCTTATTCTCAGCGCACGGATGAATATATTTATTATTTATTGTTTCAAAAATATGAAAACAAATTATTAATATCAAAGAAAATATGTGAATTATTTATGTGGGTTGTTTTAATATCAAATGTTATATGATTGCATTGTATGTATGTATCTATATATATATTGTTTTGATGATGGATATAAAGAAAATTTTTATTGTGAGATTGGATAGCGATATTTGACTCTTGATTTGATGAAAATGGATTGCAAAGGAGGTCATTAAATCGGAAATTTAATTTTCTAAGAATTTTTCCTTATTAAAATTTTTCATAATATCGATAGTTTTTGAGTTATCGTTGATTTTCCGAAGATGGAATTAAAAATTGAAAAAATCAATTGATGTTTGGAATTTTAATTACTAATATTATTGGAGTAATTAGAGATAATTAATTAAAAAGTATGCTCACGGGATAGGAAATTTAATTCCCTACAAATTTGAACTCTTTAAAATTTGTCATAAAATCGATAGTTTTTGAGTTATCGTTGATTTTCCGAAGATGAAATTAAAAATTGAAAAAATCAATTGATGTTTGGAATTTTAATTACTAATATTATTGGAGTAATTAGAGATAATTAATTAAAAAGTATGCTTGTTGGATAGAAAATTGAATTCCCTACAAATTTGAGCTCTTTAAAATTTGTCATCAGATCGATAGTTTTCGAGTTATCGTTGATTTTCCGAAGATAAAATTAAAAATTCAAAAAATCGATTGATGTTTGGAATTTTAATTACTAATATTATTGGAGTAATTAGAGATAATTAATTAAAAAGTATGCTCAGTGGATAGGAAATTTAATTCCCTACAAATTTAAACTCTTCAAAATTTGTCATAAAATCGATAGTTTTCGAGTTATCGTTGATTTTCCGAAGATAAAATTAAAAATTCAAAAAATCGATTGATGTTTGGAATTTTAATTACTAATATTATTGGAGTAATTAGAGATAATTAATTAAAAAGTATGCTCACGGGATAGGAAATTTAATTCCCTACAAATTTGAACTCTTTAAAATTTGTCATAAAATCGATAGTTTTTGAGTTATCGTTGATTTTCCGAAGATAAAATTAAAAATTCAAAAAATCGATTGATGTTAGGAATTTTAATTACTAATATTATTGGAGTAATTAGAGATAATTAATTAAAAAGTGTGCTCACTGGATAGGAAATTTAATTCCCTACAAATTTGAACTCTTTAAAATTTGTCATAAAATCAATAGTTTTTGAGTTATCGTTGATTTTCCGAAGATAAAATTAAAAATTCAAAAAATCGATTGATGTTTGGAATTTTAATTACTAATATTATTGGAGTAATTAGAGATAATTAATTAAAAAGTATGCTCACTGGATAGGAAATTTAATTCCCTACAAATTTGAACTCTTTAAAATTTGTCATAAAATCGATAGTTTTTGAGTTATCGTTGATTTTCCGAAGATAAAATTAAAAATTCAAAAAATCGATTGATGTTAGGAATTTTAATTACTAATATTATTGAAGTAATTAGAGATAATCAATTAAAAAGTGTGCTCACTGGATAGGAAATTTAATTCCCTACAAATTTGAACTCTTTAAAATTTGTCATAAAATCGATAGTTTTTGAGTTATCGTTGATTTTCCGATGAAATTAAAAATTCAAAAAATCGATTGATGTTTGGAATTTTAAATTACTAATATTTTTGGAGTAATTAGAGATAATTGATTTGAAAATATGCTTGCTCGATAGGAAATTTAATTCCCTACAAATTTGAACTCTTTAAAATTTGTCATAAAATCGATAGTTTTTGAGTTATCGTTGATTTTCCGATGAAATTAAAAATTCAAAAAATCGATTGATGTTTGGAATTTTAAATTACTAATATTTTTGGAGTAATTAGAGATAATTGATTTGAAAATATGCTTGCTCGATAGGAAATTGAATTCCCTACAAATTTAAACTCTTTGAAATTTTTTAAAAAATCGATAGCTTGCGAGTTATCGTTGATTTTCCGAAGATAAAATTAAAAATTCAAAAAATCGATTGATGTTTGGAATTTTAATTACTAATATTATTAGAGTAATTAGAGATAATTAATTAAAAAGTATGCTCGTTGGATAGAAAATTTAATTCCCTACAAATTTGAACTCTTTAAAATTTTTCATGAAATTGATAGTTTTTGAGTTATCGTTGATTTTCCGATGAAATTAAAAATTCAAAAATTCAATTGATGTTTGTAATTTTTAATTACAAATATAATGGACCAATTAGCGATAATTTATTCATCTAAAAAATCTAATTAATGAGACATTTAATTCTCTACAAATTTGTCCTGATTAAGAATTTCCCTAAAATTAATAATTCCCAAGTTATAGCCAATAAAACACCAAAAAAATAATTTCCAAAATTTCCCACGAAAAATCTTCAGTAAACAATTACCAAATCTTCTATAAAAAATCACATATTACAGCTTAAATATCAAGAATATCGAAAAAATATATCGAACCTTTTTTGTAGCTTACAAAGTTTCTCACAAAAAACCTCTCATTCATTTTCTATTTAAAATTAATATTTAACCCTACACAGGCTCTTAAAGTTTAAAAAGTTATAAATTAATGAAAAATTAATTAAAAAATTATTTTGCAAATGAATCCCATAAAAGTTTATAATTATAATATAAATAAATTATACTAAAAGTAAATAGAGTAAAGTAAAATAATAGTTTAAGAAGAAAAGAAATTAAGAAAAAAAAACTACTTATATATATAAACTATTAAAGTAAAAAAAAAATTTTTTTTACTCAGTTCTAGTTACTGAGTTAAGAGACGTGTCTCATAATTGTCCATTTCAAAAACACTTAAAGAAAAGTTTTAGCGACTATACTGGGGCAGTGGAGTGCAAACCTTAAAAGTACCTTTACTTCATCTCTGTCTCTATCCATCTCTATCTCCATCTCTGTTCTCAGGTACAGCTACAGCTGTAGAGCACAAATACAGAGATAAAGTTTATTATAATATATGTCGGTTGTGGAAGATGCTTGCTAACGAGGTAAAAAAACTTTTTATATTAGTTAAACTCATTTACTTTGACGGTAGATAAAATTTTTTAGTATACATATATATAGGGGTAGCATAGATTTTTTTACTCACGAGATGACAGAGATTGGATGAATAAATTTTTTTTTAAATTTATATTCAAGTTATCGCAGATCTATGAGTTAAAATTTAAATTGGTGTGAAAATTAAATTTGGGTCGAATTTTCAGACATAAGGGCGGGAAAAAAGGACCATGGTAAGGAAGGGGGCAAAATGAACTGATGCAAAAATTTTGTTAAAATTTTTTACGATTCTGAAGTTAGTAGAAAATTAAAAATTTTTGAATTTTTTTTTTCAACAATTTATTGAAAAAAAATCTAAAAATATGCGCATTTAGAAAATTTGAAAAACTGTTGGTGCAATTTTTCAAAATATTTTTTTTTTCAACCAATCGTTTTAAAAAAATTTTTAAACTATTAAACGCCAGTCAATTTCAGTATCGTTTTTTTTTTTTTTTTTATTACAAAATTGTTTCTGTTTGTCATTCGCCACTCTGATAATTTTTGTACAATTTCGAAGTCCCAGAATTTTTTTTCAATATTTTTGACAAAAGATATTTTTTAAAAAATTTTTGTAAGAAATTTTTTTAGTGGACTCAATGTATTGTTGGGCATCGTCGCTGTATTCAAATTTCATCTGTTATTTGTCTTAAATAATTTTTAACTTCCCGCTAAGAAAATTGTAAATTTTCAAAAATTCGGGAAGTTATTGGTTTCGGTCCGATTTACGAAAATCGAATTTCCATCAGATGTCGACGTTTCGAGGTCCTAGGAAGCTATCCTGACTAATTTCACGATGATGTCCGAGTGTATGTATGTGTGTACGTACGTACGTACGTACGTACGTATGTACGTACGTACGTACGTACGTATGTATGTATGTAAATATTCATAACTCTTGAACGGATGAACCGATTTTGATCGTTGAGGTGTCATTCGACGCGGCTTGTTAATGTCTTGAGGCCGTAGAAATTTGAACTTAATCGGTAGGGTGCGTTCAGAGATATTTCAAAAATAAAATTTTTTCAAAAATGTTTTATTTGGATAACTTCCAATTTGCTCGATGGATTGATTCCAAAATCTAATCAGCTCTAAAACTCTATAAGCCGCGTCGAATGCCACCTCAACCATCAAAATCGGTTCATTCGTTCAAGAGAAACCGTTGACGAAAGAATTCAAAAAAAATTTTTTCCTTGGTTTTTTTGAAATTTCTCAAAAACGGCTGAGTAAATCAATTTCAAAATTCGACCAGCTTTAGAACTTGATAAAACGCGTCGATTGCCACCTCAACCATCAAAATCGGTTGATTCGTTCGCGAGATATCGTGGAAGAAAGAAATGCTAAAAAATGGTTTTTTACAAAACAATGGCATACAAAAGTATTTGCGAGCTCGAAGAGCTCGAAAATATATTCACAATAATGTTTTCGAGCTCAGCGAGCTCGAAAACAGCGGGAAGTTTTGGGGCTGGCCCGCAGGGTCAACTGACAGACCGATTTTTTTTTTTCGGCATCTTTATTTACTAACAGAATTGCAAATCACTTTTTCAGTGTGATTAGAAATAAACAATTTTATTAGTTATTTTTTTTAATTAGAAAAAGATTTCTGAGAGCAAAAAAATTTTCACTTGCCGCAAGGAAATTTTCATTCGCTTCAATAAATTTTTTGTATTATCAATTGAAAACAAAAATATTCTTAAGGCGAGAAAAGTTTTTTTTGGAGTAAAAAAAAAAATTATTTATGAGTGAGATAAAATTCCTCGAGCCAAAAATTTTTTTCGGGGCTGTTCCATTTCGCCTTTACAGAAAAAATTTTTTTCTGGCAACTGGAAATTCGGTTTATTTTTTTTTTCGAATGCAAGACAAAAAAAATTCACCACATTTTCATGCACAAATTTCATTATTTTCTTAGCCGTTTCCCATCTTCCCCACAAATTTAGTAAAATATATTAATTATATATATAAATAAAAACCTTAACAAATTATATAAAAAAATTACATTTTTTGCGTAAAGAAATTTTTTTTTTCATTGAATTTTCAAAAATCATTTTTTTCTATAAACTAAAATTTTTTTTTTTCTGGAAATTTTCATAAATAAATTCTCCTTCTAGTCTTTTTCTGATCCATAATTTATCACCATTAAATTCTTTTCCAAATTTTCCCAGGGAAAAAAATTCCACGGCTGTTTTGCCTCCACTACAATAATTCAAATCCCTCATATTTATTGAAAGAAATTCCATCAGCATTATTAGCAAGACCGAAGCTCAAATAATTTGTTGATAGTCCAAATACGGGAGACAAACATTAATCAGCATAAATTATTCCATATTTTGATCCATTAAATACAATAAACACCCTACGCACCATTACTATTATCATAAAATAAATGTATACAGTACTGACACAAATAGAATGTAATAACAAAATGAACTGGATGTCCAACAGAAAAAAAAATATATATATATGAATTATAAATTGAATGGGCGCAATTACAAGACAAGACTTTTGATCGATATCCACCTCAGTGCTGTCTCTTTGTATTGTCTATTTATTTAATGTCACCTTTTACGAGACCGACCTATAGATATGAAGTCACCTGCTCTTAAATCACAATACTTTTATGTAAATTACATATGTTAGTCATACATAACAAAACAAACTTATGAATTTAGTGGTTCGTTTGAGCGGCATAACTCGTGATCAACCGAAACAAACTCGGATTAGTCTGGCTCTGTATTTGTATATCACATTCTCCGTATTTTTAGACAATATGTGATGATATTCATGTAAATATATGTCTGTTTAAATTTAAGTTGTACTAGAATCCCAGTGGGTGCTGACTAGAATCTCATTAAAGACTTAAGAGTTCTCGAGTACTATTTAGGATCTAATGACCTCTTGCTTTTTTAAAATTAGGATCTACACTGTAAAAAATTCGCGGAGTGAATGCGGATTAAATCCGGAGTGAATGCGGAGTGAATGAATTTTTAATTATTCACTCTCCTCGGAGTGAAATTCACTCCGCAGGGGAGTTTTCGCGGAGTAGATAATTTTTTATTAATTTAATCCCTCCGGAGTGAAATTCACTCCGGAGCGGAGTTTTGAAAATATTATTAATAAAATATAACTCCACATAATAAAATCAAAGTAAAAATTTGCGTATTACATTATTGATCAGCTGATATGCACACACATACACACATACATATTTAGGCACACACGTGCACTCACACACACACGCACGCACACATTTGCACACACACACACACACACACACACACACACACACACACACCTATTGTTTAGCAGTTTCATATAAATTAATATAAATTTATTTAAGTATTAAAACTCCGGACCGGAGTGAATTGGGAGTGAAATAAAATCCGCGTCACTCCGCTAAAAAAAACTCCCAATTCACTCCGCATGCGGAGTGATTTTTTTTAAAACTCCGGAACTCCGAGTGGCGGAGTGAATCTGGAGTGAATTCGGATTTTATTTCACTCCCAATTCACTCCGGATTTCTTACAGTGTATGTCAAGTTCTTATATGGAAAACCATAATCTAAGCTGGATTCCCATGTAGACTTATTCGATAGGGTTTTTCATTAGAGTTTAAATGACTAAATTCCCATAACGGCTGAAAGTATATCAAAGCAATATCAGGTCCTAAACAGAATATCCATCTCATGTTAATAAAGTTCTGGATAATTACTGTCAAATCCTACCGTAATTAGGTCTCAGCAATATCTCAAGGACCCAAATTTTGACTGGCTCATTCGGAACAATCCTTGTTTGTTTCATATCCATGACCATATAATAAGCAAATTGTCAGTTAAAAAGTAATGATTCATTATTTTTACTGCTATTATCTCTGAAGTAATAGACAAAAAAAACGGAATGAAATATAACCACGTATTTAAAGTCTTTAGAGTAAAAGTAAATTCTAAAAGGACAAAGGGACACATGCAACACACGTACACATTCTCGTGTCTCCTAAATCTGCATACGAATAGAGAATCGTTACATATGGAACACACAGCCCCAATACAATACATAAGAATACGTTTTATTTAATGGTACACGCAGGGCCAATTTTCTATGTCTGAGTACGAGACCGTTCGACCGGCCCACGCTTCTTTTTTTCTTCGGCATTTGCTATACACTAGTTTACCCATACCTTCACTATACTCTCTACATATATATATATATATATATAAATATATATATGTGTGTGTGTGTGTACTTATACCTGTAGGTTAAACCAACGGACTACAAACTTGGGATAGAATACATCGTAATCGAAAAGAGAATACTGAAGAACTGAAAGAGCGACAAAGAGACAAGCGGTCGCTTATGTTAAGATTCCTGCATAATTTCTTTTCTTTTTATTTATTATTATTATATTCATGTGTGTTTATTGAAGTCGAAAAGACAATTTAGTATGGACATTATTATTTTGCTTTGTAAAAAAAAAATAATTACTAATATTAGTTTAAAGTGTGAGAAGTCTTTTTTTATACTTTTATAACTGTTAGTAGAGCGGAAAGTCCAAATATAAGCAACGATGTTCCAATAAATTGAAAATTGAATTTAGTTTATACCCAAAACTACGTGCGTTAAATAACCATTCAACTTTTGGATGTTACCTAATTAACTTTAATACTCCCGCATAATTTTATTTTATATAGATATAGATATATATAGATGACAATAAATACAGTAAATTTTGTTTCTGACATTTCTGTTAATAAAAGTGTGAGAAGTATTTTTTTATTGATGGTCGAAAACAGTTAAAATTGAAACGAGGATTTTAAAAGCCAAGTACTTTAATCAGGGTTTGGATGTAAATAATTTTTGTTAGAGTTATTGGAAAATAAACGAGATTAATTTGAAGAAAAATTAGGCACTAAATGGTTGCTGTGCGGAAAAATTGTGAGTAAATTTAGAGAGACGCAGTTTAATGCTTGGGGAGGTTGGATAACTTTTTTGAATAATTGACGCAGGTAAATTTGCCCGCGTTATCGAATTTTAAAGCGAAGAGACGAGATTGAAGCATGATAACCAGCTCAACTAAATTATAGCGAGCTTTGACTAGGTTATTTTGGAGGTGAAACTACAAGCTTTCAATCACTTTTGATCAATTTAATCTAAAAAATTTATTTAAAAAGTTACCGCGCGAAAACTAAAAAATTTTTAAATTTTGCTGTCGCGCATTTTAGGCCTCTGACTCCGCGGATTATTTTTCTCGGGAAAAATAACTTAAAGTTTATTAAATCACATACTTAAAGCTTTGAAATGAATTTTTTCTATTGCCATACGACAATTGTAACCAGAGTTAGTTTTTTAAAATTTTAGTTACTTAAATGCCATTTAGATTTTGTTGGTCTCTAATTGGCTTGTAACTGCGAAATAAATTTATTAGACCAAAACAATAAAAAGTATCTTAAAGTAGATACTTTGAGCTTTGAAATAAAATTTTTTTCATCTCAGTATCTTAATTACAAGCAGAGTTACAGCCTTTTAAATTCCAGCTAAAATTTCTGCCCCAAAATAAAATTGGGCGCCATGGGCGCTGATTTATAATTAAATTCAATAAAAAGTGACTTGAATATTGTGGGACCATTAAAAAAATTTACAATAATTCTTTTAAAATCCTACTGTCTTATTATTTCAATAAATTAATTCATGACTCATAAATAATTAATTTTTTTTTTTCATATTTCAAATGTTTACTTTTTCATCACTTGCATTTTACAGTTGATATTATATAAGTCTACTGCAATAACAGTAATAATAATAATTATTATCACTGTTTTCAATATTGATAAATGTACTCCAGACTAAAGAAAATTTATTCTTATTAGCATTAAACATAATATGTACAATTCAATAGAGTTTATCGACATTAAAAATAAAATAAAAAGTAAACGGCGACTTTAAACCCTAGTGTTCTTGTGTATGTCATATAAAGTTAATTTATTGCTTTATATATCAGTATGTGTGTCTCTACATACATATACATGTACAGTTATGCATATATATGTACACTTACACACATGAGTAGTATCATATGTAAAGTATTAAAGTTTTAAAGAGTAAGAACTGGACACGTGGTGTTTTTTTAATGCCAAGTAAAATATATTCTTATGGAAAAGTCCGCTTTGTACTTAATTTATTATTATTATTGTTATTATTATGAAGAATGTTATTTTAAATTAAACTTGTTATAACAATGTTTTAAAATAGCTTTGTCATTAAAAAAATATACATATATATTTTTAATATATAGATATATTTAAATGAGCAAGGCGGGGCAGGGTATAAAATTTTTTGAATAAATTTAAATTTGGGTTTAAGGGGTTAGGGGTACTCAGAGGCCTGAAAAAATGATGATTTTCAATAATTTTTTTTTTGTAGTTAATTACTTTATTTGACAAAAATAAAAACATAGCTTTATTAGAACACGTTTCGATTTGACTTCACGAAAATTTCAAAAAAAAAAATTAATAATTCAAAAAGTTATCGCTGTTTTTGTAGAGCCCGTTCCTCCCGAAGTCCTTTGCGGTGATCATCATAAGTCCTTGGAGATTCATCTAAAATCAATCGGACAAGAAAAATTAGTTTTATTAATAGATAATCTTGTGCCTGATCGAAGCTTTTTTTTTTTTTTTCGAAATTAACAAAATGGCGGCCTCAGGAAATTTTTTTCAAATTTTCGAGAAAAAAACCGACAGTTTATTGTTAAAAAAAAATCGAAATTTTTGAAAAAAAAAAAAATCCTTCGATCAGGCACGAGTTTTTAATGTATTTCAAAAGTACAATAAATTTTATTGAAATCTACCGAGCAGTTTTTAAGTTACAGTGATCACCAGTTCAGAAAACATAGTTTTGAGAAAAACGCATTTAAAGTTTTGCTATGGATTTATGTCGAATTATAAGAATTATTTAATAACTTACACTGAGTCATCTATTCCTGGACCATATAATAGCTCTTCAGCCGTCATAGCAGCTTCCAAAATATCGATTTGCTGGTGCCTACGTTGCAATCGACCTTCTCGGGCGTTATCATTAGCGCGCTTATCTGCTACTTTGATACGTGCAGCATCCATTCTTTCTGCATACCGATGAGAATTAGGCCCACAATTAAGTCCTAGTGTATTCATCAAGACTAATAATGAATTTATACCCTCATTAAATATACACATAGCAACGTATGCAGCTATTTGTACGATAGTAAAACTAGTATTTACCGTTTTTGGGCATATTTTCCATACTAGTTGGTTAAAGCTTTCATTATTATTCTGATTGAATCCACCTACACATCTTGAAAGTAAATTTTCACTACTAAGATCTTCGTATATAGGCTTGATAGCTTTTAAAACATCAGAAGGTAAGGGAGAATAATCGTGAGAATAGGTATCAAGCTCTCCTCTTGCTTCAGCGCGCTGGTAAGAGCACCAAGATTCTTCGCCTTTTGGACACATATCATGATTCGGTTTTTCATCACTCGAGCCGTAGTGATAAAAGGTTGCCATTATAGCAGATTTCATATTTTCAACAGGAAGGAATATATTCATTTCCACAGTTATTACATGCAACTACAATTTTGAATCCCAGCCCACGTGTACTTGCTGTTTGAAACACTACATTTCCATCACATTTTTTACATTTTATAAGAGCAGAAATTGCAGTGAATACCTGAATAAAATTTATTATTCGAAATTCAGTACTGCTGTCTTCAGGTACATCATCTTCAGTGTTTTGTTTTAATTTTTTAGAAGATGTACTCTGAATACTTTCATCACGTTCGGCTGTTTTCGGATTAAAAACATTCTTTCTTTTGACTGAACGCGACTTATTAATTTTTTCAGAACTCCGAAGTTCTCTTGAAACCTTTCTAGAATCACGTCCCATGGTTAATAATTTAATTCACTTGAGAAATAATTTATCACAAAACTATCGACTGATCAGTGCAACGACTACAGGTATACTGGCAACCAAAAATTATTTTTCAGTTCTTGTACTACCTACAAATTGTGAATATATATATATATATATATATATATATATATATATATATATATATATATATATATATATATATATATAATTATACATACATTAAAATGGGGAGATATTCATGACAATGAAACCCGAAAGGTCGGTTGCTTGCAGCTGTTTCTAGCTACCTGCTCTCGAATGCCACGTAGCACCCGAGCGTCCTTTGGTCATTGTTAAATAACTCGAAAAGAATTTGTCGGATTCACTTCAAATTTTCACACAATATTTTTAAAATATTATACTTTAAGAAAATGCAAAAAAAAAAAAATCGATTTTTTGAAAATTCTGACTACCCCTAACCCCTTAAATTTTAATTGTTATTTAATAATATATATATATATATATATATATACATATATATTGGGAAAGGGCGGGCAAGATGGGACCACTAAGAAAATAATGGATTTTTGTGCATGGGAATATAACGAATTATTTTTTTTTTCCCGTATGAAAAAACAATATATGGTTAAAATATATAAAGTCATATATGTTTGCAACAAAAATATATATGATATATTATAAAAAATCATGTAGAGATTTTGGCCGATTTAATATGAAATTATATACAGTATTAAATATATGTATTCCATATATGTAACTTATACGTTTTTTATATTAAGCTATATATTTACCTTATAATATATTGTATTGATATATTTCCTTTTATATTCAAAAAATATAGAATTTTTATATGAAATGAAATATATGGTAGCATATAATTTATATTATATATGCTGGCACCATATATTTTCTTTGTTATATTTAAACATATATTTTATTCTGTGTATGTATATGTATATGGGTATATATATATTCGCATCAAATTAACTAATTTTGAAAATTTTAACTGCAATTTAAAGAGTATATTAAAATTTAGATCTAATTTAATCGGAGTTGGTCATACAAATAAAAAAATTTTTCTTCCATACACAATATAAATATATGTTTTGATATATGATCAGTATATATTTTTCGAACATGATAGAAATATATATTTTTATGCATGATAAAAATATTGTTTTCGTACATAAAAAGAATATATTTTCATATATGATAAAAATATATTTTTTGTATATGATTGACATATATATTTCATATATACTAAACATATTCGCACTTGTATATGATGGATATTATATTTTCTAATATATGAAAAATATATCAAAAAATATATTTAAACCAGCCACATATATTTTTCTGATATTTTTCATATATTTTGAACATATGTTATTTTCATACGGGATTCCTTATGAAAACATTAAACCAAATTTTCAGTTGCCAAAATTGTAAAATTTTCCGGGGTAAAACGGACCAGCCCCGAAAAAAAATTAAAAAACTTTTTTTATTTAAAAAAAACGCGGCAAAAGTAAAATTCAAATTTTTGAATTATTCGAATAAACATCTAATACACGGAGAAAAAAATATTGTTCTGAGAAGTATACTGTATAGTTACAGTAATAATATACAAAAAGGTTATCTACTAGATTGTTACTACAACGGTCTACTGTATCGTTCTGACAGCTAAACCGTATCGTTCTGAGCCCCATCTGACGTCACGTGCGTTGCAAATGATATGAGACGTTTAAAAATCTTTATCATTAATAAATAAATAATTTTAATTTAATAAAATAATTTATTCATGAAGCGTCTGCTAGCAACAATTATACCCGATACACAAAATGGACGCGAAAATGGATGCTTAAATAGGTTAGGTGGTGCCGTGTGAGGTAGCGACTACAGAAAGTCGTATGGGGCTCAAAGCTATCTAATAGATAGTTACAGGAACGATACGGTATTGTTACCATGAGTCTACATATTGTTGTGGTAAAGATCTACGAGTTGCTATACTTTAGATCTTTCGAGAAACAATATTTTTTTCTCCGTGTATTAGATTCGAACTTCAAATGTCATATTTCTGTACGTAATAAAAATTTTCAAAAATTCATTAGCATTGAAAAATCTGATCTTCAAAAACATCGGAAACTTACCAATAATTCGAAGTATAAGAAAATTTGAATTATTTAGAATCTAATAATTGCAAGTAAGTGGAAAAAAATTAGGAAGTAGAAATTAGATGAATTAGGATTTTGGTTTTATTAAGAAAAAATAAAATAATTAAAACGAAATTTGAAATTGAAGAAATTTTATTCTTACTGAAATTTCCAAATTGCGATTATTATAAAGAACAAATTGGTAATGATTAGAAGCAAATTTCGCCACCATTCATTCTTGTGCATCGATACGGATCGTAACGGGCGTATGGAAAGCACTGAAAACACAATAAATAAATAGTTTTAATGAGTTAATTAACTAATAGAATTAATAACGTATTTATTAAAAATGAATTATTAGAAAAGAAATTAAAATTTTTATTAATAAATGATAATTTTACTCACAGCTCGCCATGGTAAGATACATGGTTCGCCATCTTCTAAAGCACCTGCAGCGATTTCAAACAAAGCGATCAATACTATTATTAAAAATAACTTTGACATTACTATTGCAGAGTAGTTTAGTATTTCTGGACTATAGTTCAATGAGATTTTAACTAATTTTTGTCAAAGTATGAGACTGGTTATCATGCACGTAAGATTAAAGACCGTAACAAGTAATGCTTGAGTGGAAGACAGAACATGTTTTATATACCGATTTTTATCATAAGGAAAATATTTATATTTCAGTATATCAATTTTGGTGTTTATGTTTTTGACAAGCAAAAAAAATATAATTCAAAATAATAATACCCCAGACAGTACGATAACATTTTTTAGTAAAATTGTTCAATACTTGTGCGAAAATTAGAATGTACGAGAATTCAATTAATGACTGGTTCAAGGTCATGATTCAACATAAATAAAAATAAATGTGCTTACGCACGTATTATTTACGCAAGCAAGCAAGCGAGCATGTTGTTGTTGTTGTTGTTGTTGTTGTTGTTGTTGTTGTTGTTGTTGTTGTTGTTGTTGTTGTTGTTGTTGTTGTTGTTGTTGTTGTTGTTGTTGTTGTTGTTGTTGTTGTTGTTGTTGTTGTTGTTGTTGTTGTTGTTGTTGTTGTTGTTGTTGTTGTTGTTGTTGTTGTTGTTGTTGTTGTTGTTGTTGTTGTTGTTGTTGTTGTTGTTGTTGTTGTTGTTGTTGTTGTTGTTGTTGTTGTTGTTGTTGTTGTTGTTGTTGTTGTTGTTGTTGTTGTTGTTGTTGTTGTTGTTGTTGTTGTTGTTGTTGTTGTTGTTGTTGTTGTTGTTGTTGTTGTTGTTGTTGTTGTTGTTGTTGTTGTTGTTGTTGTTGTTGTTGTTGTTGTTGTTGTTGTTGTTGTTGTTGTTGTTGTTGTTGTTGTTGTTGTTGTTGTTGTTGTTGTTGTTGTTGTTGTTGTTGTTGTTGTTGTTGTTGTTGTTGTTGTTGTTGTTGTTGTTGTTGTTGTTGTTGTTGTTGTTGTTGTTGTTGTTGTTGTTGTTGTTGTTGTTGTTGTTGTTGTTGTTGTTGTTGTTGTTGTTGTTGTTGTTGTTGTTGTTGTTGTTGTTGTTGTTGTTGTTGTTGTTGTTGTTGTTGTTGTTGTTGTTGTTGTTGTTGTTGTTGTTGTTGTTGTTGTTGTTGTTGTTGTTGTTGTTGTTGTTGTTGTTGTTGTTGTTGTTGTTGTTGTTGTTGTTGTTGTTGTTGTTGTTGTTGTTGTTGTTGTTGTTGTTGTTGTTGTTGTTGTTGTTGTTGTTGTTGTTGTTGTTGTTGTTGTTGTTGTTGTTGTTGTTGTTGTTGTTGTTGTTGTTGTTGTTGTTGTTGTTGTTGTTGTTGTTGTTGTTGTTGTTGTTGTTGTTGTTGTTGTTGTTGTTGTTGTTGTTGTTGTTGTTGTTGTTGTTGTTGTTGTTGTTGTTGTTATGTAGACTATTTTTTCGAATTTAATTCTTGTTAATGAACAATAAATTGATATGTAGAACCCTCTTAACATAAAACTACGTTAAAAAAAAGTATTTTAGTTGCAACAATAAAAAAATAATGTGGCTTATGGGGGGATCGAACCCGCGGCCTTCGCGTTATTAGCACGACGCTCTAACCAACTGAGCTAATAAGCCGTTTTACCTCGCAACTTTAACGGAACTATGTAAGCTTGTCTATAGTTTCATTATTTACCTCTGAAGGATGAGGCGACCAATAGAAAGAACTAATTTTTTCTAAGTTATCTTTTTTGAAATATTAGATCCGGTCCTAGTAGATCCAGTCCCATTCTGCCACATTTGTCTACATCCCGATTTTTTATTTCATTGTATCGTCATAAAAAATTTCCAAAAGATTTAATCAATTCACACACTCGCCTATTTTGTTAATATTTTCCATTTTTTAGCAAGGAATCAGTACAAAAAAAAAATCTTCTGAATAATAAAAACGTTTTAGAGTATTACGAATGTTCACAGTGAATAAGAAATGTAATAAATGTATAGTAAGTCACGGAATACTAATTATTATGAAATAATAATAGCCTCTAACTAATTAAAAATCCACTTTATGAACTAGCTACTCGATATAATTGATTAAATCGAGTAAATGAGGTCATCGAACGTTAAACGTTTGAACGCTCGCAATCCTAATTGCCTCTACTACTATATCACAACAATAAATCATAATAGAACGCTTTAAAACCCGTTAGAATCAATTACGATGATGACGCTCCATAACGCGTCATAATATTGTTAATTGTATATACAAGATACATGACTATTTAGATAATATATATGGCGCTTTCATCGTCTACAACTACTTTTTTTAGGCTTTTTTAATTTACAACCCGAACAATGTACATACAAATTTATATGGGTTAAGTATTTTGTGATGATGAATGAATTTTTTAAATTAAATTAAATAATCGTTTGGTTTTCTAGGTCACAGCTTATATTTTGGTGTACATACTTATAATTGTTCTAAGTAGGACAATTTTGATAGATTTGAATAAGTCGCATAGAAGAGTGTCGGTATTGGAACTGAATTTTTTTTTTTTTCTAATTAAATGAAGGGAAATTTGTACAACAAACGATTTGTTTCTATGTAGTTTACTATCACTTTCAGCGTCGCAGCAGCGTCACATGATATTTGAATTTTTTGCCGGGAAAATTAATTTATTAATAGGAATCAGTGAAAAGTTCTTGGGTCAGTAATAAATCCCTGGGTGATAATCCCATAAGTATAATGCCGTTTGTTTCCGTGAAAAATGGTAGCTGATAAGCCAGAGGAATTTACTGATTGTTTCAGTAACAACAAAGTCACTTATCGGATCAGTGAAAATCATCGTTAGTACCAGTGAAAGCAAACCACCGATTTATAGTACTTTCACTGATTAATTTTAAGAAAGAAACCAATAAAATCTACTGCTTGAATCAGTGCAAGAAAATCACTGACTGCATCCGTAAAATTCATTTCTTACGTCTGTAAAAAATATTTGCCAATGTGATGAGTGAATCTTCACTAATTTTTTCCATGAAAAAAAGTCACTGATCGAATCCGTGAATATTTTCGTAATATTCTTAAGTATAACACTGATAGTTTCCGTAAAATAGTAACTAAGAAACCAGCAAAATGCACAGCTCGGATAAGCGAAATAAAATCACTGATCAAACCAGTGAAATTTATTGTTTACAAATTCACTTAAGCAATGTCACTGATTCGCAGTACTTTTCACTGATTTATTTTAAAAGAGTAACGGACTGAAGTCACTGCTTGGATCAGTAAAATAAAATCACTGATAGGATCAGAGAGTCACATTTAATTCCAAAAAACAAACTTATCGAATTAGTAACAAATTGTCATCAATCTCTTACTTAATTGGTGATTTTCACTGATTCGGATTCAGTGAAAATTTCACTGATTCATTTTTAAAAATCATTTTGAAAGAAAAATATTTTTTTTAAGAATTAGTATTTGTTTTTCTGTATGTTTAAATTTTAAAAAATTTCTGTTTCGAAGGTAAGGAAAATTTTTAATGGAAAATCTTCACCTGCTCCGGAAAAGTCCTCAATATTAATATTAAGGGCTCAAACTCTCAGGGAATTTTTTCGGGGGTATTTCCAACAAAATTTCGGCATGGGAGCGAAAAAAAAATAGTCGCAAAAAAACAGCAGTCTAATATATATGCATATATTTATAAGCTTCATCAAAGCTTCCTCGTCGTCTTAAATAAGCAAACAGCTCAAGATCTTAATGCTCTGACTATAAGCCTGTATCATATCAGCTTCTACTTAAAACCAACACATTCATCCATCCATGCATAAATATATACATAAATATACATATAATGCGCAGACTTTAAAGTTACAGGTAAAATTTCATACATCAAAGTATCAAATAATATTACAAAATCAAATATTAAAAGTTTATTTTATTATTATTATTATGATTTTAGTACATAAATATATCGAGATGCAAAAACTTCCGACTAGAAGTCGACGAAGTTTGTTTATATTTCAACAAATATATGAGTATTATATATTAAGTAATGTATATTTTACTTTACAAACATATATATGTATGAAAGATAAAGTAATGAGAAAGTTGATCTGGCAAAATCGGTCGAATTTCATCCGTATGTTTGATTAACGTAAAGTTTGTTACCGGTCTGAAAGTATACTAGTCTAATAGTTTACTAGTTTACTTGTTTTGGGAGTGAGTAAGAGAGATAAATAAAAAAAGAGAGAGTGAATGAGTGAGTTGTTGAGAGCAGTCAGGATTGAACGAACTGGATGTAAAAAGGGGATTGAAGAAAAACATTATGGATTATATATCGTATATATATAGAAAGGATTTGAGCTTGTATTCATAAAGTTCAGAATTTTATTTCTATATTTGTTCAATTTTTTTTAAATCGACTGATGATGGCTGGAAAAATTTTTAACGGGTTCAAGGCAGAAAAAAGTGCGATCGGAAAAATGAAAGGTCAATTGGACCAATAAAATAATGAGAGGTTAAATTTTTTTCAAATGTTTATTTATAGTCTGTAGAAAAAAAATACGGGGTAAGTTGGTCAGTGCGAATGATATTTCAATATTTTGACAAAAAATTTTTTTTGTGCTTGTTATGAAAATTTTTTTTTACGAGTCGGGAAAAACTTGACTTAAGGGTAAAGTGAACTTTAAAATAAAAACTGTGACTTAATTTTTTAGTAAACTAAATTTTTAAAAAAATATTCTGTAAATGTCAGCTGTGACTGAAATATTTTGATGTTTAATTGTTATTAATGTTTAATTTATTGATGTTTAATTTATTTCAAATAATTGTTCTTTTATTTTAACACAAAATTTAGAAGTTTTTTTATATTTCTTATGAGAGCAATAACATAATTTTTTTTATTTAATACTAATTTTAATAATTTAAATAAATAAAAACTTTTAAATATCTGTCGTGTATAGTAAACATGTCCACGTTTATCTTAAATTGTAATTAATTTAAATAAATATGAGCTATTGAATATTTATAATTTGACAATAAATTAAATAATTTAATTTTGTAAACCAGCTGTTACATGGAAAGAAATCTATGGGAACTTCTCCTATGTATTATGGGAATAGTTCTCATAATGGTATAGGAATTGTGACCATACTATTGTAAGGATGGTTCCCATAATATATGAGAATAGTTTTCATAGTAGTATGGGAAAAGTTCCCATACCATTATGGGAACCATTCATGACCATATGTGATTATTTATGGCCATATATGATCATTCATGGCCAAACGCAATCATTTATGGTTATATGTGATCATTTGGGTTCATAAATGATTACCTATAGTCATAAATTACTATTTATGGTAATATATGATTATTTATAGCCACACATGATCATGCATGGTCATATACACTGAAAAAAATAATCGCTAGCTGCGAGCGATTTTTTCGCTTGCAGGAAGCGATTTTTTCGGTAACACTTACACGGAAAGAAAATTATGGCAGCGGTTCCCATAATTTTGTGAAATTTTTTCCTATACCATCATAGGAATTACGACCATAAATTATGGGAGCGGTTCCTATAATTATAGAAATGTTTCCCATAATTATAGGAATAGTTCCTATAATTATGGGAATGATACCCATAACACTATAGGAATGGTTCCTATAATTATAGGAATGGTTCCTATAATTTATAGGAACCATTCCCATAAATTATAGGAACCATTCCCATAATATTATAGGAATGGTTCCTATAATAGTATGGGAACTATTCCCATAATATTATGGGAATGATTCCCATAATGAAATTGGAATGGTTCCTATACTATTATGGGAATCATTCCCATAATATTATGGGAATAGTTCCCATACTATTATAGGAACCATTCCTATAATATTATGGGAATGGTTCCCATATTATCATGAAAAAATTAATTTAAAGAAGTGTGCTAATCACTTCTACAATACATAGAAATTATATTAAACATAAAAACAAAAATTCAAAAATTGAAAAAAAATCGTATTTGGCAAAAAAACATTAAAATTTTTAACAAGAATTTTTTGTCAGCACAAAACATTCAAGAAAATTCAAATTTTGAGAAATTTCTACACTATTGTGCAAAAAAAGAATTTTATAATATTATAGGGATGGTTCCTATAATATTATGGGAACCATTACCATAATGGTATGGGAACCATTCCCATATCATTATGGGAACCATTCCCATAATGGTATGGGAACTATTCTCATACTATTATGGGGATGGTTCCCATAATATATGGGAACCATTCCTATAGTAGTATAGGTACTATTCCCATACCATTATGGGAATGGTTCCTATATTGGTATAGGAACTATTCCTATAATATTATGGGAACCATTCCCATAATGGTATGGGAACCATTCCCATATCATTATGGGAACCATTCCCATAATGGTATGGGAACTATTCTCATACTATTATGGGGATGGTTCCCATAATATATGGGAACCATTCCTATAGTAGTATAGGTACTATTCCCATACCATTATGGGAACCATTCCCATAATGCATAGGAAAACTTCCCATAATTTTCTTTCCGTGTACTTATTTGTTCCTTGTATAAAAAAAAGTTAAGCATCGGTATAACTCGAAAATAAAACAAATACTGTTTTTATCATTAAAATAATTTATAAATATATATATATATATAAATTATTTTAATGATAAAAACAGTATTTGTTTTATTTTCGAGTTATACCGATGCTTAACTTTTTTTTATACAAGGAACAAATAAGTAAGTGTTACCGAAAAAATCACTTCCAGCAAGCGAAAAAATCGCTACCTGCTAAAGAAAAAATCGCTAGCAGCTAACGATTATTTTTTTCAGCGTATGCTCATTTATGGCCATATATGATCATTCATGGCCGTATGCGATCAATTATAGTTATATGTGATCATTTAGGATCATAAATGATTACTCATAGTCATATATTACTATATATGGTAATATATGATTATTTATGGCCCCATATGATCATGCATGGTCATATGTGCTTATTTATGGCCATATCTGATTATTTGAGATAATTTATGGCAATATGTGATTGTTTATGGTCATATATGATCATTTGTAGTCATAAATAATCACATATGAGGATTTTTTCTATCTTTTAAAGTCAAATAAATAAATATAATATAAATTACAAATAAATTGCAGTAGCAATAGAATTCAATCCAATTACTTTTATTACTGTGATTGTTATATCTCGTATTATTACTGTTCCTTTCAACATCATACACATGTATACCCATGTATACTCACCATATATATACATGTAATATCCCCGAGCGAAGTGACTAGCATTATGATTAATTCGCTTCAATTACTTATAGACGACTGGTCACATTTTCAAAATACAAGGGCACTACTGACTATACATATTATTTTGTTACATTCGTTGTACAGATTATATTACGTATATATATATATTTCTACCCTCCCGTGACTCACGAAATATTTCAAACTTCTCACTCATATATATTTTAATTTAATTTTAATAATTTTTTTTTTTTGACCAAAAAAATCAATTTATTAACAATAAATTATTATAACAACTAAACTATCGATTTGAGGATAAAAAATAAAGAATACTTTTTTGTAGAGAATCAAATTTTCTGTAAAATTGCTCTCTTTCATTTTTATCATATCTGTAAGATTTATTCCATAATTTAAGTTTAAAAAATAAAAAATTCTTAGTGCTTTTTTGAGTTATCAATTGACATCTTTAATCAAATTGATGACTTAGTTATTTAGTTTATGATCGGAAGTCATGGGACATTTTTTGTACAGAAATAAATTTCCTATAGAAGATTATTAGAGTATTTTTATGATATCTATGTTAGTTTAGTTATAGTTTTAACTTAAAAGTGAAAAGAGATTAAATTAAATATGAGCTGCAGATAAGGAATTTAGTGTAAAATAATTATGATGCTTAGCCACTAGCTTGCGGAGATATATTTTTTGTATGGATATGTTAAGTATATGTGTGGATATTAATATAAAAATTAATGGTATGTGTTATCAATATATTAAGGCGATAAGTTAGATTAGAGGAGGGAGAGTAAGAAATTTATTAGGTAGAAGTGATAGAATATTTCAAATTATTTGTAAATATTTGGATTATTTTAACTATTCGACCTATTCGAACAATTCAAATTACATATTAGAAGGACTCTAATTTCTAATTATTTTAACTATATTAACTATTCGAATTTTGTAAAGTATTCGAACTATTCGAATTATCTGAACTGCTCGGATTATTCGAATTATTCAAACTAGTCTAACTTCGAATTATTTCAGCTAATTCGACTTTTTGAGTTACTCGAATTATTCGAACAATTTGAACAATTCGAACTATTCTGATTTCGAATTGTTTTAACTATTTCAACTATTCGAATTGTGTAAAGTAATCGATCTATTCGAATTATCTGAACTGTTCAGATTATTCGAATTATTCAAACTATTCTAACTTCGAATTATTTTAACTAATTCGACTTTTTGAGTTACTCGAATTATTCGAACAATTCGTACTATTTTGATTTCGAATTCTTTTAACTATTTCCACTATTCGAATTGTGTAAAGTATCCAAACTATTCTAATTATCTGTACTTAATAATCGAATTATTCAAACTATTCTTAACTTCAAATTATTTGAGCTCATTCGATTATTCTGATTTCAAATTATTTTAACTACTAGTATTTCAGCTATTCGAATTGTCTAAAGTAATCGATCTATTCGAATTATCTGAACTGCTCAGATTATTCGAATTATTCAAACTATTCTAACTTCGAATAATTTAAACTAATTCGACTTTTCGAGTTACTCGAATTATTCGAACAATTTGAACTATTCGAATTATTCTGATTTCAAATTATTTCAACTATTTCCACTGTTCGAATAGTGTAAAGTATTCGAATTATTCGAATTATCTGATTTGCTCGGATAATTCGAATTATTAAAACTATTCTAACTTCAAATTATTTGAACTAATTCAACTTTTCGCGTTACTCGAATTATTCGAACAATTTGAACTATTCGAACAATTGAAATTATTCGAAATGTTTAAAGTATTCCACCTATTAGATCTGGTTGGACCATTCGAATTATTCGAAGTATTCATAATTTTTAAAACTATTCGACCTATTCGAACAATTCAAATTACATATTCGAACTATTCTGATTTCAAATTATTTTAACTATTTTTACTATTCGAGTTGTGTAAAGTATTTGAACTGTTCGAATGATCTAAACTTCTCGGATTATTTGAATTATTCAAAGTATTCTAACTTCAAATTATATGAATTAATTCGACTTTTCGAGTTACTCGAATTATGTGAACAATTTGATCTATTCGAACTATTGAAATTATTTGAACTGTTTAAAGTATTCCACCTACTAGAACCGGTCGGACTATTCGAATTATTCAAAGTATTCATAATTTTTCGAACTATTCGAATTGTTCAAACTATCAAGTTATTCGAACTACTTGGATTATACCAACTATTCAAAGGATTCAGATTATTCGAACTATTCATAATTTTTCAAACTATTCGAATTATTCTAACTATGTTGTCAAGTTACATATTCGAACTATTCGACTTTCTGGTCACTCACGACTTTTCACACTACATATTTAAAATATTCGAACCATTCTGACTATTCGAATTATTTTAACTATTTCAACCATTTGAACTATCCGTAACTTTGTGAGCTATTCGAATTTTCCAAATAGTTTGTAACTTTCCAAACTATTCGATTATTCAAACCATCGAATTATTCTCCTTAACTTATTTTGAAGATCCCACATAATTCCAACCGATCGAATAATTCAACCCAACCGAATTATTCGACTGATTCCCTACTTTTTGAATTATTCATCATTTCCCGCCAAAAATTCAAATTCAAATTCAAATTCAAATTCCCATCTCATATTTCCCGCAAAAAATTTCTTCTCTCCCCTCCCTTCTCACCAAATCACAACTATTTTTTTCCAATAATTTATTTTCTATCAATTCCATATTTTCTCGTCATTAGGAATTCAAATTTATCAACAATTCGAATTTTCAACAAACCTCAAATTGTTTCATTCGATTCGTCTATTAATAGTCAATTCGACGCAAATAATTCGCAAGTTCGATTCCGCAACCTCCCAACATATATGTATATCCATATTATATATATATAAATATATATATGTATATATATATATATATGTATAGTCAAAATTTGGGCAGAATAAGTATCCGGTTATATTAGTCACACTTAGATACACGTGTTAAACGTTATCCTTGACGAATCGACCTCGTTTTTCCCACCGACAATTTTTTCTTTATGATTATTTTTTTTTTTTAAATACATAAGGATCCATCTCATACTTTATACTTTTTACTATATAGGTATATACTATATAGTACGAGTGTGAGGTATAGGTAGCGGTACAATTCATCCAACAAAGCCCACAGTAAACGTTAAAGACCATAGCACAGCCTATATCCAGCTTCAAAACTAGCTCAGACCTACACTAGTCTTTCTTTCATAAAAAAATAAAAAAAAAATTGTGTACCGATACGGCTTTTCTCTAATATAAAAAGCAACGTTATCCGTAAGACGTATATTGTTCCTTACAAAGTCTCTGAACATTAAACGATTTCTTTTTGTAATAACGAAAATAAAAAATAATAAAAAACTTTCGTGGAGGTCCGTGGAAAATTAATTCTTTATTTATTAATCTTCAAAGCAATCGCTATTTTTTATATTTGTAATTATTATTATGGAAGGTAATTGTGTGTATGGAATGTCGAAGAGGAAGTAAAATAGAAATTTTTAGTTGTTAAAAATGCAAGCAAGAGAAAAGTGAACATTTGGAAAATAAAAAAAAAATTAATTATTTATTATTTATGAATTAATTTATTGAAATAATGAGACAGTAGGATTCTAAAAGAATCATTGTAGATTTTTTTAATGGTTCCACGTTATTCAAGTCACTATTTATGGAATTTAATTATAAATCAGCGCCAATGGCGCCCAATTTTATTTTTGGGCAGAAATTTTAGCTGGAATTTAAAAGGCTGTAACTCTGCTTGTAATTAAGATACTGAGATGAAAAAAATTTTATTTCAAAGCTCAAAGTATCTACTTTAAGATACTTTTTATTGCTTTGGTCTAATAAATTTATTTCACAGTTACAGGCCAATTAGAGACCAACAAAATATAAATGACATTTAAGTGACTAAAATTTTAAAAAACTAACTCTGGTTACAATTGTCGTATGGCAATAAAAAAATTCATTTCAAAGCTTTAAGTATGCAATTTAATAAACTTTAAGTTATTTTTCCCGAGAAAAATAATCCGCGGAGTCAGAGGCCTAAAATGCGCGACAGCAAAAATTAAAAATTTTTTAGTTTCCGCGCGGTAACTTTTTAAATAAATTTTTTAGATTAAATTGATCAAAAGTGATTGAAAGCTTGTAGTTGAACCTCCAAAATAACCTAGTCAAAGCTCGCTATAATTTGGTTGAGCTGGTTATCATGCTTCAATCTCGTCTCTTCGCTTTAAAATTCGATAACGCGGGCAAATTTACCTGCGTCAATTATTCAAAAAAGTTATCCAACCTCCCCAAGCATTGAACTGCGTCTCTCTAAATTCACCCACAATTTTTCCGCACACCAACCATTTAGTGCCTAATTTTTCTTCAAATTAATCTCGTTTATTTTCCAATAACTCTAACAAAAATTATTTACATCCAAACCCTGATTAAAGTACTTGGCTATTAAAATCCTCTTTTTAATTTTAACTGTTTTCGACCATCAATAAAAAAATACTTCTCATACTTTCATTAACAGAAATGTCAGAAACAAAATTTACTGTATTTATTGTCATCTATATATATCTATATCTATATAAAATAAAGTTATGCGGGAGTATTAAAGTTAATTAGGTAACATCCAAAAGTTGAATGGTTATTTAACGCACGTAGTTTTGGGTATAAACTAAATTTAATTTTTAATTTATTGGAAAATCGTTGCTTATATTTGGACTTTCGGTTCTACTAATAGTTATGAGAGTTTTGTGTTGCTGCAGTTCATGGACTTGAGAGTCGCTTCTAACACATTTATCATTATTAACGTCTGGCAGTGGCACTCAATGGTCATGCCGATGGCGCCCCTATTTACTGCAATTAAATCAAAATCTATATCTATGTTGGTATATATAGATATATATATATATAGAAAATATCTAGTGTCTCTGTGGAAATATTAACTATGAACAAAATATTAATTAAGTATATATTTTATTAGACATGAATTATTACTTATTAGCTATAATTAGTACTGAATTAATTAATGGATTTGTTAATTATTTAGAATTGTAAATTAAAAATTTTTTAAAAATAATCGTCCTCATATCTTTAATTATGGCTCTCCAGGTAATTATATGAGATAATCAGGTTTCTAGTATAGTCGTTAAATAGGAAATTTAATGTGCAGCAAATATGAACGAATGATAAGTGGTGATAAAATTGATAGATTGGAAGTTATAATTGATATTATGCAGGCGACAGAAAAATAGGCAAGATTAGGTTCAATGTATGGTCATTAGATAGGGAATTTTATTTCTTTCAAATTTGGTTCTATGAAAATTAGGCTGAAATTGGGTCGAAGCTGATGGACCACGACTTGGTTGTTGAGTACTGGCAGGATTTTGGGCCAAAGCTGATGGGCCAAGGCTTGGTAGCTGAATATTGACTGGCTCTTGGACCATGCAGATGGCCGAAGACTTGGTAGTTGAACACTGGCTGGACAGTCGAATATTGGCTTGCAGATGGACCAGACTTGGTATTTAAATAACGGCTAGCTCTTCGACCACGGCAGATGACGCAAGACTCGTTAGTTGAACAGTGGCTGGCTCTTGGACCAAGACTTGGTAGCGTAATATTAGCAAGATGCTGGGTCTAGGCTAAGACTTCGTCGATAAGTATTAAGCGGGTCTTGGGCTAAAATCGATATTGAAGAACTAAGCACCTTAACATTGTGCAAAGACAACTACTTTAATAAAAAATTATTTTCCTACAAAGGTATATACGGAATGATGTAACCCTATCTGGCCAGATCTAAATATATTCAGAGACTCAAATAATGAAATTTTTTTAAACGTCAGTAGAATAAATCGTTGCGACAACTAATGAATACTGAAGATCCAGTGAGAAATTTATTTAGTTCTATCATTATGCGGGGCTCAATGTCCGTTGATTGAAAAAAATTAAGTGGGTTGGGTGAAGTCCCTGCAATAGTCTCAAGCATTTGCAAACCTTACTATACTAATTCGGCCACTGATGAGTGATGACAGTAAAACGCTAAAGTTCTCCCGATACTTAAAAGCAACAAGTATCCAACGAAACCACTCAGTTACAGACCCATCAGACTAACCAGTAATCTAAGCAAGGTGTATGAAATTATATTCATATGAAATATATACTGTATACAGTATGTCTAACTAAAGCATTATATCCCAGCTCTGCACATTCAACTAAATGATTTCATAACAAAAATTTTGATTGAAACGACAAAATTCTTAAAGGCAAGAGAGATGCAAACTAGTTTCTGACATAAACCGAGGCCTTCATTTTAACGATTTTACGGCAGCTGTTTTAATAGATCAAAAAAAAGCGTTTGATACGGTATGCCATACATGGCAGTCTGAGAAATTTATTCTCTTTTCAGAAGTATGAGGTGTCGATTCATTTTTTTTTTTTTTTTATCTAAAACGTACTTATTGTTTTTTTATTTCGAGAAAAATTATTCAAGGAACTATTAATATTATATATTTACATTAAATGTTAATGTCATGATGTACCATAGGATACTATAGTACAATCGAAAAACGTACTTATCAATATGTCAAATGACAGCGGAGTAGTTGAACAAAAGTTCGTTCAAAATCGGAATATAACAACTCTGACGTATCTTTCTTACTAGGGACAATACAAGTGGCTGGGCGCGATCTCGTGGCGAGAACCGAACTACTCCCGCTGCTGCTGCCTAGCACCAGTGACTTTCCCCTCCTCCATGTCTACTTTTTCTTCAAAAAAATTTTTTCTCATGGTTTAAGCAACTTTTGTTTTCTTGGTTGGAACATACAAAAATATTTGCGTTAATAGAATAGTAGTTGTACAAAAAAAATGTATTTTGCTTTAAGAAATATAGGGGAGGGTGGGGCAAGAAAGTCCCCTGTAAAAATTAGATCAAAATTTTTTTTTCTGTTTTTCTTCTAGTTACCATAAATTCGAAGTATTTGCGGATTTTTAGCCCTACGCATGATACCTGGAGCAAAATAGACCAGCCGCAAATTCTGAAAAAAAGAATTTTTCACATTTTTATTGTCAAATTATAAAAAATTTAATACACTCATTCATTTTTCAGCTGATTCTCTATGCGTGGGACAAATTTGGCCACTAAAAATATTTCAAAATAAAAATTTTTTTTTTTAATTGAGAAATTTTTCAATTCAATAAATTTTTATAGTATTTACAAATATACTCGTCGAAATAATATTCATCTACACCTGCATAGGAATCAAATTTTATTTCCTACAAATTATCTCTGAAAAATTTTTTTCAAATTCTGCATTCTCTTCTAATTATTTCCATTTTAATGTCAAGCTCTTAAAATCGATCAGAACACTATTTTTTTAGGAGCTTGGCATTTAAATTGAAATAACTAGAAAAGAATGCAGAATTTGAAAAAAATTTTTCAGAGATAATTTGTAGGAAATAAAATTGTCTACAAAAAAGATTCTATGACATTTTACGATAAGTCCGATAGTTTCGCCGGAAAAGTAAAAAGATCTCGAAATTTACTCTAACGTGACTTTAAGCTCCAATAACTTTTGAACAGATGGATTCATCAAAAAATAATAAGAGATTTTTTTTGTAGAGCATTCAATTTCCTACAAAAAACAGTATTGAGAATTGCGAAATTCTCATTAGTTGACATGGTATGAAATTCAGAACGAGCAAAAACAAGTTCTTCGAATTGTACCAAACTTTGACGTCGGATATCTTGTGAATGGTTGGATTTATGCAAAAGTCATAAAATTCCTTTTTTGTAGATCAGTAAATTTGCTACAAAATGTTCGAGTAAAGATTTTTTGTATCTTGATTTTTTCGGAAGTTATGTATTTTTTACCATGTTACTAAATGAAAAATCGAAAATTATCAATAGCCACCACTAAATATCAATATTAAGAGCTCTCATTTTTACTGTCACCATATTTTGAGATACCCTTTCGATTTTTCAAAGTTCTTCGAAAAAAAAATATAGTTGCTTAATTTGAGACAGTCTACTATACATATTTTTCGTCCTGTGGTGCGTTACATAATAAAAACCATACATTTTAGTTTGTAATTTCCATTTCTATGCTATCGGGCAGCTTCTCAAAAAATATAGGTACATAAAGACTATAATTTTCAATTTATCGAGAAAAATATAATTTTTAATATATTGGAAAAATATAACTTCAATATACCGCAAACCATAGATTTGAACATATAAGTTCTTCCATGTATGATCAATTATATACAGACAATATATCACTGATTACATGAGTCAAAATATATATAAATTTTATTATATTATACTTTATAAATTACATATATACCATCCATATATGACAAAAATATATTGAGCATTATATGAGATAATATATGCAGAGAAATATAAAACATTATATAAAAAGAAATATATTATTAAAAATATATAATCAAATATATGTAAAAAACATATATTCATAAATATAGGGGAGGGTGGGGCAGAGCGGCCCCCTAAGCCAATTATTATTTTTTGTGGCTTTCAACCATAAGATCACTTTACTTTTGTCCTATTTCGAACAAATTTATGGACATTTTGCCAAAATTCTGAAATTTTTTTTTTTTTTTTGAGGCAGAGCGGCCCACCTTCAAAAAGTGATAAAAAAAAATTTTTTTTCGTTTTTTTTTTTTAAATTGTTTTCATCATTAAGAATGTATTTTTTTCTCTTGACAACTATTTTTGGCTTTATATTACTCGAAAAAAATTTTTTAAAGCGTAAAAAATCGTTCACTCTCGATTACCTTAATTATTAATTGTTATTTAATAAAAAAAAAAAAATCAATTCTATAATTTTACTTTATTTCAAAAATTTATCAACTAAAAAAAAAAAATTTAATTTTTATAAATTTTTAGTAACCAAAGTTGCCTCTTACATAAAGAAACGGCCGAAAAATATGAAAAAAAAATTTTTTTGGAACTTTCGGCTGGTCCATTTTGCCCCAGGTGTTATGTGTAGGGCTAGAAATGTGGAATTATACTAATTTTTTTTTAATTTGATGATAAAAATATGAAAAAATCACTTTTTCGAAATTTTGGGCTTGTCCATTTAGCCCCAAATGTCATGCGTAGGGGTAAAAATGCGCAAACATATCGAATTTATAGTAATTAGTCGAAAAAAAAAAAATTTTTTTTTTGGTCAAAATTTCAGGGGGGCCGCTCTGCCCCACCCTCCCCTATATATTTTTGCCGGCATATATTTATCACATATCCACCATATATATTTTTATATATTCTTAACAATATATAGCTTTTCCATGCGGGTTCTTTCAAATACATATGAACTTGAAAAAAAATGTCAAAGCACTAGTTCGTGTTTAAAATAACCGAATATTAGTATTCAAAATGTCTTTCATAAGACAGACTATCAATAGCTTAACAAGTAATTACGTCGACGCGTGGGGTACTTACGACATTATTTTTTACGGAAGTCCCGGATATAATACTCCGCCTATAGCATTCGGTGTCAATACACGGGAGCTTAGTAGCAAATGTTCGGACTAATTTCCGACCACCCAGACTTCTTCCTCTTCACATAAATTGAATATCCTCTTGCATTCCCAACTATACAAACACAAATAAAATAAAACGTTAAATATTTTTCCATTTTGAAATACAAGTCTACCTCCCGTGCCATAAAAATATTCTTTTATCTGACACGCGCCCCTCGCGGTTCTTTTAATGTCTTATTGTGGTTTTAGAAAAATGATATGACTTAAAATAATAATAATAATAATAATAATTAGTGTCTTGAAAGAGCAATTAACGCTTCAGCTCGTTCTATATTCAGATATGAGTATTTTTTTTTTTTTTTAAATATTAAAGTATATTTATATTTTTGTTGTTTCATTGTCGGAAACGGTTTAAGATCTGTTCGGATGATGTTTTAGAGAAATAATAGGGAGTGTAGCGGTGGTTTTAAAAGTAAAATGACGAACGTGACATGTTAAATTGTATACTACGGACTAGGGATATAATATCCGTGTTCAGGTTTTGGATTAACGTGAAGGTTCTGAATTTAGAATGCACTCACATTGGGCGAGTTACCTGCCCTAAGCTCTAGACATTGACCTGGCCCCCAGACAATAAATTTCGCCTTATGGCTCAAGAAATATAGGCGGAGTTACTGTTAACTTTAAACTAGTTTTGATGTTACTAGTTATTGTAGCTAATGGTAAAATAGATTTTTTTGCTAATAAATATTTAGTTTTTTTTTTTTTTTCAAACTTCTATATTAAATATCTCGTAAACTATTAGAGATACGGTGATTTTGCAAGAGTACAATTTTGTAGTACGTAAAATTTCCTGCAAAAAAGGTTTGATTGAAAATTTTGATAAATTGATAACAAAAAAAGTTATGGAGTTTCAGAAGATAAAAGTAAAAATTCTTGAATTTTATTTATAATTTTTATATCGTTATGATGGGGAATATCTGGGAAATTATTGAAGATACGATGATTGTACTCAGAAACAATTTTGTAGAGCAGTAAATTTGCTACAAAAAAGGTCGGATTCGTTATGATGATAAATTGATAAATAAAAAAGTTATTGGGCTTCAGAGTTAAAAGCGCGAAATTTGTTAATTTAAATTTTGAGTTCCGAAATTTAATAACTATTTATTGCTAATTAATTAAGGGGTATATTGTTGAATTATAGAGAGTTAATTTGTCACGGAATGAAGAATTAATAGAGTAATTACAAATAAATAATAGTGGTAAACAATAAGCCCGGAAATATTTGACAGATGATCGAAAATGATAACGGGCTCATTACCCAGCAAACCTACTTAGCGACAGTTGGACTATTTCGGGTGTTATTTATATATGATGCATTAAGCGTAACGTTGTTAGTGATGATAATCATCGAGGAAAGGCCACTACTCTCTCTATCAGTACACAAATTATTATCTTGGGGAAAATAATATCCGTTGTTGTATTATTGTACCGAATTGTAAATTACCAGGATAATTATCCTCGAGGTTAACGAGTCCAAGTGCTCTTTCAATGCGCCGCAATAGGGTCATTTTGTGTCATTGCCCAAGTACGGGACGATCCACTCGCAATAACGGCCTCGTAAATAGTTTAGCGCAATGTAATATCAACCTCAATATGTTGATCATCATCAGCATCCGAGCCTGGCCCTACATTTCCTGTCCGAAATTAATCCCCAGCTTTTCCATTTCGTTTGACCTTCATCTCATGATCAATTTTCTATCGGCACATGTTCACTCTGCTTTGTATTGTTTTATTATTTTATTTGTTTCCTCGACAACTGACTAATTTTCACCTCATTTTAGTGGCCAACTATTTCACCAAACATTGATCCTCTAGTTACGTGAATCCATTGCTCGGGTTCCAATTCGTCTATTTCAATAAATTTATTTTTATATCAATACTCAATCTGTTAGCTTTCTATCACAATTTGAACCTCTTAATCTTATGCATAAGTAAGGAAATATGACCAAATTATCACTAGGGTAACAAAATTGCATGTAATGCTACTACATAACGTACGTAAGAGTTACGCGGAATAAAATAATCGAAATCAATTATTATTTAGCCGTGTGATAAATTTTATCCCCAATCCAGACAAGAAGCCAGCGCACCATTTAATTGTCCCATAAATTAACCATAGGCATGACAAAAGTCACTTTTTCAGTGCATTTACTCACCTAATCAATGCAGTAGGCCTCCAATGCTTAGAAATTAATTAAAATTAGACTGAATATTCCTAACAACCACCAAAACTCAAATTTCATCCCGAAATCTTACCGAGTACTTATCCAAAATTGCCTAAACACTAGTGACATGAGAAAAAAATGCCAAAAACTATGACATCAACCTACTGATTATTTTAATCACTACTCGGGTTATTTATTTTTTTTAAACTTGGCAATATTTTTTTTAATCTTCGTTGAATGGATCAAAAAAAGTTCATTAAATCCAATAAACTATCAAAGTATCTTAAAAAAATAGTATCACGTCATCGAAATTGAAAACCGACTACAATATTGGAACTTCAATCAAACATTAAAAAATAAATTCACAATGAATATTCATACTATTTAGATTAAAGTTCACAGAACAGAGTACAGAGCACAGTATATAGAGTACACAGTGATTTAACTGCATCAAATAAATAAAATTTACCAGAACGCAGTTGGGAGTAACGCCGATTTCATAGGACAGAAAATGGTGCCACGAATCAGCTGGGACAAATTCAAACATTTTTTGAATAATATGATTTATAAATGCTCATATAAATATATATATGAATAATATTTCATCAATACAGATATAAATTTAGTGATTTTTGGAAGGCTGTATTTTCGTGAAAAATAATCGTATCGAAAAATAAAAAAAGCAAATTGATGGTTGAAATCTCTAGTTTAAAGATTTTCCAGCAAAATAATTTTTTGAGCGACGGTTTTTGCAGAATCATAAGAAATATCTCGAGACAAAATTTTTCTAATTTTTTTGGTTTTGTTTTTTGGGTAGGGCCGGGAAAATTTTTTTCAGAAAAATCAATTCATGGCTCGGTTAGGAAATTTATTCAGCAATTTTTTTTGTTTTTGTTTCTTTGTACGACAATTTGCTGCTGAGATATCAGCCTTCAAATGAAAAAGGATCTTTTTGTCTTTGATTATCGATATCTCAGCAACTAATGGTCGCACAGTAATTTTGAGGGCTGCTTTAGAAACTTAAATAATCCCTTACAAGCCTCATTCTCGATTCAAAAATAAAAAATTTTTTTTTCATCCTTAATATCAATTTGAACAACCTACAAAAAATTGACTTTTTACTGTCTTTTAGTTAATCAACCGCTGCTTTAAGAATATTGATGGAAAGGCTAATGTTGCCAGGTGATTTTACATAGCTTAGTGTACCCCCAAAAACCCTGGAAATTTTCAGATTGATCCATTGAATCGTTTGTCTGGACCGATTGCTCAAAGTTTTACAAAACAATTAAAGGAACAAATTTTGTTCCTTAATTCGTGTAATCATTACCAAAATAAAAAAATTAATTTTTTTCGGATTTTCTTTCATTTTTGCATTAGTTATTAAGTAAATATAAGATAAAGAGAAAATAAAAATTCTGAATATTTCCTGGTGTTTTTCTTTATTTGCATAATTGTCAGTGAAAAAAATATATAAGAAATTATAATGGTATCAATTTACTTTTTTTAAAGTGTGCGAATAGTCGATGGATCAATCGAATAATATGAACTATTTTTTAATAAAAAAATTCGAATTAACAGTAATATAATTCATTGTAATTATCAGAAGATAGAAAAAAAAAAAATCTGGTTCATGGGGGGATCGAACCCACGACCTTCGCGTTATTAGCACGACGCTCTAACCAACTGAGCTAATGAACCGAATGAGCCCTCTAAAAACGGTAGAACTACATGAATTTGTCACTCAATTTTCATTATTTATTAATTGCCGCAACGATTTATTCCACTAGAGTCGTTAAAAAAATATCAATTATAACAAATTTCATTATTTGAATAACTCTAAATACGTTCCAATCTGGCCAGATATAGTTATATCATTCCACATATACCTTTGTAGGAAAAACATTATTTACAACAATGCCTGTGAATGAATTGTTCATTATTCACTCCCCTCGGAGTGAAATTCACTCCGCAGGGGAGTTTTCGCGGAGTAGATAATTTTTTATTAATTTAATCCCTCCGGAGTGAAATTCACTCCGGAGCGGAGTATTGAAAATATTATTAATAAAATATAACTCCACTCAATAAAATCGAAGTAAAAATTCGCGTATTACATGATTGATCAGCTGATATGCACACACATACGCACATACATATTTAGGCACACACGCGCACTCGCACACACACGCACGCAGACATTTGCACACAAGCACACAATCGAACACACACACGCACACATTTGTACACACACGCACACATTTTCACACACGCACACATTTTCACACACGCACACATTTGCACACACGCACACATTTGCACACACGCACAAATTTTCACACACGCACACATTTGCACACACGCACACATTTGCACACACACACACAAACACCTGCACACACCCAAACACACACTCGCACGCACACACACACACACACACACACACACACACACACACACACACACACACACACACACACACACACACACACACACACACACACACACACACACACATTGTTTAGCAATTTAATATAAATTAATTTAAGTATTAAAACTCCGGACCGGAGTGAATTGGGAGTTAAATAAAATCCGCGTCACTCCGAGATCACTCCGCTAAAAAAAAACTCCCAATTCACTCCGCATGCGGAGTGATTTTTTTCAAAACTCCGGAACTCCGAGTGTCGGAGGGAATGTGGAGTGAATTCGGATTTAATTTCACGCCGAATTCACTCCGAATTTACTCCGGATTTTTTACACTGTTATAATTATGTGAGTCGTGAATGACAATTAATAACAATTTAGGAAACAAATAAGTTTGAAAAATAAAAAATTTTTGAGGGGGTCCGTTTTGCCCACTCGGTCCCATTTGGCCCGCTCTTCCCCTACATATCTATGAATCTTTATCGACATCCGCAAACATATATTGTAATAAAAAAAAGTATGCAACAAGTTATATCCCAGGTTATTGTTGTTTTCCATCAGGCAATTTGCATTTTGTATGAATTATGGGAATACAAATGGTAGTTTTTAAAATACTCAGTGCCTTTTCGAGTGTATAAAACAATCTTGTTTAACAAACGACCTGTCAGCTGTGTATAAGAACTTTTTTATTTTTATTTATATTATTTCTTAGCCGCGGTGTCATTGAAATGCCAAGTAGACAATTGAGATTCATAGCGATGATGTCATCGATACAACAGTCTTGTCACGATTTTATTTAATGTACTCTACGCATGCATTAGTCACTCTTCAACGTGCTCCGCAAATGGGTAAAATGGACGGAGAAATTTTTATTTTGCATTTTCGAATATTTCCTGGTGTTTTTCTTTAATTGTATAATTTTCGGTAAAAAAAAAAATATAAGAAATTATGATGGTATTAATTTACTTATTTAATAGTGTGCGAATAGTCGACGGATCAATTGAATAATTTGAACTATTTTTTAATTAAAAAATTCGAATTAACAGTAATATAATTCATTGTAATTATCAGAAGATAGAAAAAAAAAAATCTGGTTCATGGGGGGATCGAACCCACGACCTTCGCGTTATTAGCACGACGCTCTAACCAACTGAGCTAATGAACCAATTGAGCCCCTGAAAAACGGTAGAACTACATGAATTTGTCACTCAATTTTCATTATTTATTAGTTGCCGCAACGATTTATTCCACTGGAGTCGTTAAAAAAATATCAATTATAACAAATTTCATTTTTGAATAACTCTAAATACGTTCCAATCTGGCCAGATATGGTTATATCATTCCATATATACCTTTGTAACAAAAAAATTATTTACAACAGGGCCTGTCTTGGGCCAATATTAGGTTGCTTAGTTCAGCTGAACCAACTTTGGCCAGAGACCCACTTGATAACCATCTTGGTTCATCAGCTTTGACCCAAAACCTCACCAGTATGTAACTACCAAGCCTTGGTCCAAAAACCAGTCACTATCCAATTCCCAAGCCTTGGTTCAAAAACCAGCCTCTATCCAACTACCAAGCCGTGGTTCATCTATCATGACCCAAGATTCGAATTACATTTAACTACCAAGCCGTGGCCCACTAACAAGTCATTGTTCAACTACCAAGCCTTGGTCCAAGATCCTACCAGCTTGGCCCATCAGCCTTGACTCAAGACCCTGTTAGTATTCAACTTCCAAGTTTTGGTTCATGATTTGGCCCAAGATCCACCTAATATTCAACTACCAATTCTTGGTCCAACAACCAGTCATTGTTCAACTACCAAGCCTTGGACCATCAGCTTTAACCCAAGATCTTACCAGTATTTAACTACTCATCTTCGGCCCAACAACCATGCAGCCAATATTCAGCAACAAGCCTCCGGTCATCTATCTTGACCCAAAATCCGCGGGATAGTTAACTACCAAGCCTTGGCCCATCAGCCTGGACCCAAGACCTTACCAATATTTAACTACCAATCTTTGGCCCGAAAACCAGCCACTATTCAGTACCAAGCCTTGGTTCATCTATCTCGACCCAAGATCTGTCCAATATTTAACTACCAAGCCTTGGCCCAACAACAAGCCACTGTTTAACTACCAAGCCTTGGCCCATCAGCTTTGACCCAAGACCTTACCAGTATTTAACTACCCATCTTTGGCCCAACAACTAGCCACTATTTAGTCTCAAGCCTTGGTCCAAGATCCTACTAGCTTGACCCAAGATTCTGCTAATATTCAACTTCCAAGTTTTGGTTCATGTCTTGCAAGATCTGTCCAATATTAAACTACCGTTCATTGGTCCATTAGCCTTGGTCCAAGACCTTACCAGCATTCAGCAATCTGGGCCAGGTTTAGATTTCTAGCTTGTCCTTGAATTAGTAAGGGACCAAGCCTCAGCCAAACTTGGGCCCTTCCATCGTCATCTCACAAGAATCCCAGTAGATAACCATCTATATTGGTCCAGATATGCACAAATATAATGAGATCTCACAATTACCAATAAAAAATTTTCGCATGTATAATAATTGTATTTGACGTAATTCGGCCAGATCGTCTAAATTCCCTTCTGACCCAACCCGGCTACGTTCCGTCCATCCAACCTCATTATTTTTCCACAGCTGGCATCATTATTTAAAATTTCTGAATGCCTTCTCAAAAACGATCTTCTGTAAATCGATTTCCAACACAGATCGTAATAATCCCAACAATTTCGTTTTACAGCCCTCGCAATTGAAAAGAAATTCCATCTATCACTTCCGACAATGGCGGTATTTATATGTTTACCTATATATTTATATTTATCCACACGAAATAAATAAAAATGAAGGTAAATATTGAGGTTAAAAAATAATGGCTACCTGAGTCGATCTGAACGCATTATTACTACGGTGTAAAGATTAACGGGTTTTGTTAATTTAATGTGAGGTTCTGTTTACAGAGAGGATATGACAATAGGTACGACGATGAGACATTTAACATTGGGCGTGTTGTGCATCCGGGCCTATTCACCCGTTTGATAAAGGCTTTCCACGCGTGTCTTTGGCTGTACGCTCAGCGTTACACACATAACAGAGTATAGTAAACGGCTCGTTCACAATGTCAGGTATCTATATATCTGTGGTATATAGGTATATAAAGGTATCCCGGTGCGGGCGGTGCGCAAATATGTGGACCCCAAGTACATGTTGACTGTACCAAGGCGATTGCATACTCGGGCACCTGTGGCCTTTGTTTTGCGTGTTATATTAATGTGCGCTTTAATGGACAGATTAATTTTTTTATGGTATTTGTTGGTTTTTCTTAATCCATGGATTTATTTTTAATCACGCGAAAATGAGTCTCGGACTTATGTGGATATTTTAGAAAAAAATTATATTGCAATTCACGAAATGCATTATTTATGATATTCATTACCAAGCGTATGGTAAAAATTATGAAATATGCTCTATTTTTGTTACTACACTGTAAAAAATTCGCGGAGTGAATGCGGATTAAATCTGGAGTGAATGCGGAGTGAATGAATTTTTAATTGTTCACTCCCCTCGGAGTGAAATTCACTCCAGAGGTGAGTTTTAAAAATATTATTAATAAAATATAACTCCACTCAATAAAATCAAAGTAAAAATTCGCGTATTACATTATTGATCAGCTATTATTTAGGCACACACGCACACTCGCACACACACGCACGCACACATTTGCACACACGCACGCACGAATTTGCACACACGCACACATTCGAGCACACACTCGCACATATTTGTACACACACGCCCACATTTTCACACACGCACACATTTGCACACACGTACACATTTGTGCACACGTACACATTTGTACACACGCACATATTTGCACACACGCACACATTGCACACACGCACACAAACACCTGCACACACCCAAACACAGATATGCACGCAAACACACACTCGCACACACCTATTGTTTAGCAGTTTCATATAAATTAATATCAATTTATTTAAGTATTAAAACTCCGGACCGGAGCGAATTGGGAGTGAAATATAATCCGCGTCACTCCGAGATCACTCCGCTAAAAAAAACTCCCAATTCACTCCGCATGCGGGGTGATTTTTTTCAAAACTCCGGAACTCCGAGTGGCGGAGTGAATGCGGAGTGAATGAATTTTTAATTGTTCACTCCCCTCGGAGTGAAATTCACTCCAGAGGTGAGTTTTAAAAATATTATTAATAAAATATAACTCCACTTAATAAAATCAAAGTAAAAATTCGCGTATTACATTATTGATCAGCTATTATTTAGGCACACACGCACACTCGCACACACACGCACGCACACATTTGCACACACGCACGCACGAATTTGCACACACGCACACATTCGAGCACACACTCGCACACATTTGTACACACGCACACATTTGCACACATGCACAAATTTGCACACACGCACATATTTGCACACACGTACACATTTGTACACACGCACATATTTGCACACACGCACACAAACACCTGCATACACCCAAACACACATATGCACGCAAACACACACTCGCACACACCTATTGTTTAGCAGTTTCATATAAATTAATATCAATTTATTTAAGTATTAAAACTCCGGACCGGAGTGAATTGGGAGTGAAATAAAATCCGCGTCACTCTGAATTTGCTCCGCTAAAAAAAAACTCCCAATTCACTCCGCATGCGGAGTGATTTTTTTCAAAACTCCGGAACTCCGAGTGGCGGAGTGAATGCGGAGTGAATTCGGATTTAATTTCACTCCGAATTCACTCCGGATTTTTTACAGCGTATTTCATTAGTATTCTTTATGCATGGAAAGAAAATTATGGAAACAATGAGAATTCTCGATTGAGGTGGGAGAAGATAGATTTTGCAACCGCAATGCTTTTCAGTCCATGCTCAGTGAAATTTCGAGTCGTTGCAGTCTTTCTCCATGGTCCGCGCGATATTAATGACTTACTTTTGAACATAATTCGATTATTTTCAAGAAAATTTGACATGGCTCAAGAAATCACTTTACTGACAAAAATAAAGCTTTCTTTTATTAATAACAAAACTTATTTCATTGAAATTAAATTTCTTGATTCAAGAGTATCAATTTCCAAAAAAATACTTTATTAAACCAAGAAAATATTTATTTCCATAATAAGTTTAGGGGAGAGTGGGGTCAATTGAACCAAGGGTCAATTAAACCCAAAACTTCCCGATGTTTTCGAGCTCCTTGAGCTTGAAGGTCACAAACACACACACACACACACACACACACACACACACACACACACACACACACACCCACACACACACGCACGCACACGCACGCACACACACATACATACATACATACAGACACTCGGACATCATTCTAAAAATGGTGAAAATTACTTCCTACCCACACGGAAAAATTATATATCCATATATATTCGGGCAAATCTGAATATATACGGATATATAATTTTTCCGTGTGGGTAGGACCTCAGAACGTCGACATCTGATGAAATTTGGATTTTCGGAAATCGGCGTGAAAACAATAACTTTCCGAAATTTTGAAAATCATCGATTTTCTTACCAGGAAGTTAAAAAACCCATTATAAATATCCAATCATTAAATATTTATCCTCTATAAATATTAAACAGAGTTTTTTATTTCACTTAAATTTCCAATATCGTTAATTAACTTCAATTAAAAAATTTTCAATATTTTAAATACAATATCGTAGAATAATTAAGTGGCATTAGAGAGCGTACGCTTCATCGTTATTATCTCCCTAATGTCATTATTATAAATTATATTTTGACACACTGACATTACGGAAGGTCATATGACGCCATGACACCTCTACTTCGTTAATAGCATATCAAAACTCGCGTCTCTATCAGCTTTCCTAGATAATTTAAATTTATTATAACAATAATGATAATAATTATACCCCTGGCTGATTATTTTTATGACACACTCGCTTATTAAAAAATGATAATAAAACTCATAAATATAATTATATACATAAAATATATATGAACAATGAACATAGTCTTGATATCTTGTTTTGGTGGTTTCCGGTCATAAAACATCAACAAACGTTTGCAATGACAGCTGGTCTAGGTAATGAGAATATAAAAATTTTTTTTTTATTTATTTTATTTTCATTCAATTAATTTAATTTTTTTTTATTTTAGTAATTTTGAATTTTTTTGAATTTTTTCCAAAAAATAAATATTTTGACAAATTTTTTTTTAAATTCCTGTATATTTTTTGCATAATTTCGATCTTAGTCTAGAGAAAAATACAGTGTGATATATATTTTTTATATTTATTGTGATATATAGACACTTCCCTTAACTGTCCGTAATTCGGACAGATAAAAATATCAATTTTTTTTTTAAACTTCAAATTCCTCATTAATTTCTCAGTGAGCAAAAAAAAAAATATGTATTAAAAAAGATTGACGAAAATAATACAGTAACGGCCACTATTGGTCAATCGTTTGACCTATTAATCCCAATTGTCAACCGACACTCGTGATTACTTAGACAGCCACTTAAATTTCATTCAAAACAATTAAATCAATGTTGTCAATTTAAATTATTTTTAAATAAACAAATATATAATCAACTAATAATTAATTGATTTTAATAATCGGTTCATTTTTTTAGGATATGAAATCGTTAAAGTTCTGTACATGTATATATACACGGAGAAAAAAATCTCGTAATATTCGATATTTTTCAAATAAAAATTACTATTTCACCGAGGCAAACTTGAAACGGTCCAAGAATGTGGAAATTTTCCTTTTAAATGAGTAAAAATTATAATCGCTTAATCCTATGAATTACTAAATTATAAGTAAAATTACTTTGAGTTTTAGAGTACAAAACTAAAGCATTCAATAAAATTTACCATTTGATTTAATAAAAAATCTATCTTAGAATAAAACTTTCACTGAGACTGCTATTGAATTTTTACTAATCCAGATAGTAAAAATTGTCTCCTTGTGTGTAATAATAAATTTTTTTTCCAACATATATATATATATATATCGTCGGAATTTATCTGTATATATATTTATGTATATATCTCAATACCTATTTAAAATCCACCATCTTTTTTTTTTTTACCACAGTGGGATTCGGACCTACGCCTTGCAAATATTCCAGTTAAAGTGCAAGCATGCTAACCACTCGGCTACAGGTACCCTTCCAATTTCTCGAAGTATATGCCAAATATGAATAAAATACAACGCAGTCGATATTATATTTCTCGTATTAAAAGTTACAATGGCAAATAGTAATTTTTACCCGCTAAGTAGCAATTCACGTTATCGATGTTTTAAAAACTGCAATACCTCAACAAAATTTATTTGATATTATAATTTTTAGAATACCAGAGTTCTTTTTACAATGTTTTCAGTAATAGTTTTAAAATGTTATAAAATAAAATTAATAATCTTACAAATTGTAATAATCAGGATATAAATGAATAATTTTTGCGAAATTCATGTAAACATAACTTGAGTCATGAGTGACTTTTCTGTTGTTTCCAAATAAAAATCACTGTCTACTTTATACTAATATTTTTTATTTTATCTACTGAATTTTATAGAATAGATAAAAATAAATATAAGTTTTATAGTAATTTATTCTTAATGAATTGTAAAATTCAATTTATACTCTTACAAATGTTTTTAACGCAGAATTGTAATATTATCAAAGAGATTTTTGAATATTGTTATTTCCAGAACGATCGAACGATGTAAAATAATTATGGATTATTACCATTCTTTATTCAATTTTTGCTGATCTGTATAATAACTTTTACAAATCGTAAAATTTACAATACTGATTGTAAGAATTAACAAAAAAATGTAATTTTCCATTGATATTAGTAATTTTTGGTTTGGGATTGTAAATTTCTCTAAGGAAAGTAATTTTTATTCGACGACTATAATTATTAGCTAATTTTGAGCTGCGCTTTTTTCCGTGTATATGTATCTCCAATCGGTTTAACATGGGTCATTTGTGTCAAAATTATTCTACTGTAATCAGCCTACATGCCTCCAAATTTTTATGAAAATGTTTTTTTGAAAATGGGATTTTCGAGGATGGCAACAACTCTGTCGCATAGTTAGAAGTCCAAAGAAGACCTACGAATTTTTTCAGGTTTTTTTTACAGAATAAAATAGTTAAATAAGCGGCGGCCGCTAATGACCTATGTTTAACACTTACGGGTGCTGAAAACAGAGACACCGGAATAGGGATATATATATGTCGGAAATAAATACATAACTGGGTTTTCCTGGGGACATTGGGAAGTCCCAACTCCATTTAGTTCGTATTTTAGTAAAAATTAGGGTGATCCAAAAAATAACGAATTTTTTTTTTTTCTCGGAAACAGGTTCAAAAGTTTTAATTAGATAAAAAAAAAGACGCCTGTAAAAATTAGAGCTCTTAATATTAACATTAAGAGGTTCATCGCACTTTTCTATTTTCCATAAGAATAACATGAAAAAATTTTTTTTTACGTCATCTGATTTTTATAACTAGCTAACGATGCGTCATAGGAACCCGCATGGAAAAGCTATATATTGTGAAAAGTATATAAAAAAATATATGGTGAATATGTGATAAATATATAGCGGCAAAAATATCTATATTGAAAAATATATGTTTTTTACATATATTGAATTATATATTTATCATAATATATTTACTTGTATAAAATGTTTTGTATTTTTCTATATATATTATCTCATATAGTGCTCAATATATTCTTGTCATATATGGATAGTATATATATAATTTATAAGTATAATATAATAAACTTGATATATATAGCCATATATTTTGACTCATATAATTAGTGGTATATGGTCGCTATATAATTGATCATATATGAAAGAATTTATATGATTAAATATATGGTTCGCGGTATATTGAAATTATATTTTTCCAGTATATTAAAACTCATATTTTTCGCAATATATTGAAAATTTTATTTTTTCAATATACTTTTTCAATTTCTACACAATTCCACAAAAAAAGTCAAATTTATTATTTTTTCTCCTTCTTTTCATTGACCTTATATTTACTGGCAATAACCTAAAAAAAGTAAAAAAAGTGACATATATTTTACAATATATTGGAAAACATATATAAAAAATACTATATATTAACTAATATACTACTTTCAGTATAATATATCAATATAAAAAAGATATATTAAAATATATATGTAAAACATACATAAAAAGTCATATATTGATAATATATTTTAGCAATATATTTTTTTTCAATATATTATCATATATTAATACGGCAAAAATATAAATATTATTTTATATATTGTACAATATATCACATTATAATATTCATATCCCTAGTAGAAACGTAATCAAGTATCTGGCCAGTAACTGGCTAGTTTAACTAGACTTAAGCTAGGAACTGGCTAGTATAATATCCAGTAACTGTCTAGTAACTGGCCAGTTTTACTAGATAGCAAATAAAACATGGCGACTCTTGTTGATCTTGAGGTTATTGAGTATTAAATATTGATTTTATTACAATTAAAAATTATAATAATAACAACAACAACAATAATAATAATAATAATAATACACGGAAAAGTTATAAAATTTATTTATTAATTTATTATATTATATTTTTAAATATAAAACGAGAAACATTAATAACATTGATTGTTTTTATATTAATAATATAAATATTAATACACTTATCCAAAAAATTAAAGGAACAAGAAAATTTTATAAATTTTTTAGTTATTTTTGGAAGGCAGTATTTTTGTGAAAAATGATCGTATCGAAAAAATTAAAAAAGCAAATTGAAGCTTGAAATCTCTAGTTTGAAGATCTTTCAGCAAAATATTTTTTTGAGCTACGGTTTTTGCGGAATCATAAGAAAAAGGTCGAGACAAAATTTTTCTAAATTTTTTGGTTTCGTTTTTTAGGACTACGGGGCCGGGAAAAATTTAAAAAAAAAAACAAATTCATGGCTTGTTTAGGAAATTTATTCAGCTACAATTTGCTTTTTTTTGTTTTTCTATACGACAATTTGCTGCTGAGATATCGGCCTTCAAATGAAAAAGGATCCTTTTGTCTTTGATTATTGATATCTCAGCAAGAAATGGTCACACAGTAATTTAAAGGGCAGTTTAATAAACTTGAATGAATCCCCTACAAGCTTCATTTTCGATTTTTTCAAAAAAAAATTTTTTTTTATCCTTGATATCCATTTGAAAAACCTTTAAAAAATAGCCATTTTCTGGTTTTTTAGTCAACTCATCGCTACTCTGCAAATATCGATAAAAAAAATAATGTTGCCAGGTAATTTTACAGCTTAATGTACCCTCATAAGCCCTGGAAATTTTCAGATTGATCCATTGAACCGTTTGTCCGGACCGATTGCTCAAAGTTTTACAAAACAATTAAAGGAACAAGTTTTGTTCCTTAATTTATGTAATCATTACCAAAATGAAATAATGAATTTTTTTTTTATTTTCTTTCATTTTTGCGTTAGTTATTCAGTAAATGGAAGGTAAAGAGGGAAAAAAAAAAATTTTACAAAAAACGAGACCAAACAAGAATTTTTTCACATTTTTATTTTTTTACGTTTTATTCGGAGGGTTATTTTTTTTTTTTTCGTTTTTCGGAAAAAAAATTTTTTCTTTTCTTTACCTTACATTTACTGAATAACTAACGCAAAAATGAAAGAAAATCCGAAAAAAATTCATTATTTCATTTTGATAACGATTACGCAAATTAAGGAACAAAACTTGTTCCTTTAATTGTTTTGTAAAACTTTAAGCAATCGGTCCGGACAAACGGTTCAATGGATCAATCTGAAAATTTCCAGGGTTTATGAGGGTACATTCAGCTGTAAAATTACCTGGCAACATTATTTTTTTTATCAATATTTGCAGAGTAGCGATGAGTTGACTAAAAAACCAGAAAATGGCTATTTTTTAAAGGTTTTTCAAATGGATATCAAGGATAAAAAAAATTTTTTTTTGAAAAAATCGAAAATGGAGCTTGTAGGGGATTTATTCAAGTTTATTAAACTGCCCTTTAAATTACTGTGTGACCATTTCTTGCTGAGATATCAATAATCAAAGACAAAAGGATCCTTTTTCATTTGAAGGCCGATATCTCAGCAGCAAATTGTCGTATAGAAAAACAAAAAAAAGCAAATTGTAGCTGAATAAATTTCCTAAACAAGCCATGAATTTGTTTTTTTTTTTAAATTTTTCCCGGCCCCGTAGTCCTAAAAAACGAAACCAAAAAATTTAGAAAAATTTTGTCTCGACCTTTTTCTTATGATTCCGCAAAAACCGTAGCTCAAAAAAATATTTTGCTGAAAGATCTTCAAACTAGAGATTTCAAGCTTCAATTTGCTTTTTTAATTTTTTCGATACGATCATTTTTCACAAAAATACAGCCTTCCAAAAATCACTAAAAAATTTATAAAATTTTCTTGTTCCTTTAATTTTTTGGATAAGTGTATAATAACATGAAATGTTTTTGCACACATTGGCAAATCTGGGATAACTCCTCGTAAAATTTTTAATAATTCGTCTAGATGACAATCTGGAGTATTTGTTTTGATTGCCCACAACCGTAATTCGTTTATTGTGTCGATTTTTTTAACTTCATCCATTTTTTAAAATATATTACCGATTATTTTTATTTTGAAAGACACAATTTTTATTTTTTGTTAATTATTTGTATTGTTTCTTGATGTTTACTAAATATTATTCAACTTACAGGTTAAAGTGAAAAAATAAACATACACGTACACTAGTATAAGTAGAACATCAGTGTGACCAATGTTTACGATTCAGTTATAGGTGGCGCAACTTCCAGTTTTTACCTAGTTTCACTAGCCAGTTACTGGATAAGATTGCTGGCCAGTTACTAGATATGAACGCTAGCCAGATACTAGACTTAATCGAGTAAAAAATTGAACATTTCTACTAGGGATATTCTATCATATATGTTTTCACATATCAAGTTTTTTCATGCGGGAATAATTGGCAGGCATATTTTTGTAGGGGATTGAATGCTCTACAAAAAAAGATTCTTATTATTTTTTGATAAATCTATTCGTTCAAAAGTTATTTGAGGTTGAAGTCAACTTCATATTGAATTTTGAGATTTTTTTACTTTTCCGGCGAAACTATCAGACCTATTACAAAATATCATGGGTCCTTTTTTGTAGACAATTTTATTTTTTAGAAGTTATTGTTTATAAAATTTTTTCGAATTCCGCATTGTTTTCTAGTTATTTTCATTTCAATGTCATGCTCATAAAAAAAATAGTCTTCTGATCGATTTTAAGAGCTTGACATTAAAATAAAAATAACTAGAAAACGATGCGGAATTCGAAAAAACTTTATTCTGAATAACTTTTAGGGAATAAAATTGTCTACAAAAAAGGTTCTATAATATTTTGTAATAAGTCTGATAGTTTCGCCGGAAAAGTAGAAAATCTCAAAATTTAATGTGAATTCGACTTCAACCTCAAATAACTTTTGAACGAATAGATTTATCAAAAAATAATAAGAATCTTTTTTTGTAGAGCATTCAATTCCCTACAAAAATATACCTGCCAATTATTCCTATGACGCATCGTTAGCTACTTATAAAAATCAGAAGACGTAAAAAAAATTCTTCCCATGTTATTCTTATGGGAAATAGAAAAGTGCGATGAGGAACCTCTTAATGTTAATATTAAGACCTCTAATTTTCACAGGCGTCTTTTTTTATCTGAATGAAACTTTTGAACCTGTTTGGAAGAAAAAAAAAAAGTTTGTTATTTTTTGGATCATCCTAATATATATATGTATATATATATATCAGGGTGTGCCATTTTAAGGCAACTTTCTTTTCAACGCACTAACAGCTTCTATACTTGCAGGAATGTAAAATAAGATGCCTGTTTAAATTAGATCCCATAATATTGATATTAACCATTTTTTCTCCAACGATATCTCTCAAACAAATTGACCGATTTAGACGGTTGAGGTGGCAATCGACGTGTTTTATTGGGTTCTAAAGCTGATCAAATTCTAGAATTGATCGGATGAGTCGCTTCAAAGATAATCGAAGAAAACCGTTTTTCACCATTTCTTTTTCGATCGATATCTCTCGAACGAATAAATATATTGAATTCCAGAGCTGATTAGATTTTGGAATCGATGGATCGAGCCATTTCTGAAAAATTTAAAAAAAACTAAAAATAAAATTTTTTTTGTATTTCTTCTATATCTTAGAGTCCATTTGCTCGATCGACTTAAAATATTTAGAATCGTTGACGGATAACAAACTCTTTCAATTGCCACCTCAACCATCTCAATCGGTCAATTCATTAAAAAGATATCAAGAGCTTACATCCATACACACACACACACACGCACACACACACACACATACATACTGATAATCGGACATCATCCTGATAATAGTCAGAATACCTTTTTAGGCCCGCATGAAAAAAACTTATACTCTGAAATTATATCAGATAATATAATATTTATTAATTATAGTATAATTTAGAATATAAATAATTATATATTTAAAAATAACTACTTTTTTGCCGTTTTCAATATAAAATTTTATATTTTAAAAGTATATCAATATAATATATAATTTTATATTTTGGCATATATTATCATTATCAAAACTCCATATAATATTAGATTACATAAAAAAAATATATGTCATTATATAGTATCAATTTATAGGTTTATATATATTATGATTTTATAATTCAAATTATATTATTAACAGTATAATATAATATATAATGCTCGTATATAATCTTGTATATATTAAAAGATATACATGACACTTTTGTGCTTCGAAAAATTTTCAGTTCCATGAATGCTCTTTCGGTATCCTCTAAAACTTATTTTATTTCGAGTAATTATTTTTTTATATTAAAAAGTAATCATATAAATGAAAATTTGTAGTCATAACGACTCTCTCTACAAACTTTCTTTCAAGTTCGATCTACATACTTAATTTACTCGAATAAAATATATTCTCATTGATACTCACAATCATCGTCAAACTGAAAGTCTTTATTTTTCATATTTTATTTTATATTTTTAGATATATAATGTATTATATAATACAATATACAATTCAATATCTTGAGATTCTCCAACGTCAATTATATAAAAAAATATATTTATCAATATAATATTTAATATATAAAAAAATATATTCTATTGTATATCATTCCAATATATGTAAATTTATAATGAATTTTATAAGTTAAAAATTATATTTTATAATTATATTACATATTATGAAAATATGTATATATTTTTTTATAATTTAAATTATAAATCAAAGTATAACTTTGAATTTATATAAATATTATATTTTATTATACGTACATTTTTGCCGTTTTATAAAATTATATATTTACGGTATATTTTTTTATATAAAATCAAAATATATGTTATTTTCATGCGGGGGACCTCAAAACGTAGATCTAAACCATTTTTTTCACTGGCTCTGACAAATTTTAGTCTACAAAAGTGCGCCAAGTGAATATAGCACTGACTCACAGTTTATCAGAGCAAACCAGTCTTGGCCCAAGTTCGGGTAATCATTGTAACGGCCAAGGCTAGGTTACCCAGTCCTGGCCCAGACTCGGGTAATGATTAGGATGGCGAGGACCGAGGACCCAGTCTTGAGCCAAGCATGGGCCAATATAGATGTGCCAAAGCTAGGTTCCCTAGTGCTGGGCCAAGTAGGGCCCCGTCGTTCAACTCTGGCAGCCCCTGCATGGGGAACTTAAAAAAAAACGCAGTCTAGAGTATTTTCGAGCTCGAAGAACTCGAAAATTTATTCACAATGATGTTTTCGAGCTCAATGAGCTTCAAACAGCGAAAAGTTTTGGGGCTGACCCTCAAGGTCAACTGTTGTCTAGATTTTTTTTTGTCTTCTATAATAAAATTTTCATGTAGGCCGAAAAATAAAATGTTTGAAAATAAAGTACCCTAATATATATTTTGTGAAAACATTTTAGCAAAAAGTTTATGAACAAAGTTCACTTACGAAGTATATTTTGAATAATTAATAAACAAGTACCGTGTGAATAAACTATAGTTTTGTAAGTACGGATGCAGCTAAAGTTTTCCAAGTATCAAGTATCGATTATTTGAACTAGGGTAGATGTAGATGTAGCGTGTAAAGAACTGAGTAAAGAGTAAAGAGCGCAATAGTGAGTCTATCTGATGTACACCATTGTTATGTATTTAAATATTAATATTGTAAATTGATATTTTAAGTTCAATTACGTGGGAACTAAGTAATGGACTTCAATTATTTTAATTATGGTATGTTGAAAATATTTTCAAATAATTTATCAATGAAATAATAACTTTTGAGAAAGTTATCAATAACTTTTCATTTTTTGAATTTATTAGAATTTCAGGTTAACACACACACACATTCAATTCACATTTGCACACACACACACACATTTGCACACATGCACACATTTGAACACACACACATTTGATCACATTTGCCCACATGCACACACACACACACACATATATGCACACACTTGCACACACACATACATTTGCACACACTTGCACACACGCACACATTTGCACACACACACACACACACACACACACACACACACACACACACACACACACACACACACACACACACACACACACACACACACACACACACACACACACACACACACACACACACACACACACACACATTTGCATACACGCGGATATTTGCACACATCCGAACACACACAAGCACACATTCGCACACACGCACACAAACACCTGCATATACCCAAACACACACAGGCACGCAAACACACACTCGCACACACACCCATTGTTTAGAAGTTTAATATAAATTAATATAAATTTATTTAAGTATGAAAACTCCGGACCGGAGTGAATTGGGAGTGAAATAAAATCCGCGTCACTCTGAATTTACTCCGCTAAAAAAAAACTCCCAATTCACTCCGCATGCGGAGTGATTTTTTTTACAACTCCGGAACTCCGAGTGGCGGAGTGAATCTGGAGTGAATTCGGATTTAATTTCACTCCGAATTCACTCCGGATTTTTTACAGTGTATTAAGTCAAAAAAAGTTTAAAAAGTTAAAATGTGGAATACAGTTGTCGGCATATCGACGACTTCAAAGGAAATTAAGTTAAATCAAGTCAAATTTACGATTTTTTTTTTACCCAGGTTAATCAATTGATTTGAACGTTCTTGGTGGCAATCGAAAGGGCTTACCAAGAGTTAGAACTGAATATATTTTGAGGTAAATTGGGCAAGTGATTTATGAGTTATATGCAAAAAACCAAAAATAAAAAAATTTTTTAATTTTTATTCTTCGAATAACTTGTTAACTACATGACCGATCTACCCCAAAGTTTAATTAATTCTAAGTTTTGGTGAGCTCTTTCGATTGCCACCAAGTACGTTCAAATGTTGATTCGTTCGTCCATCCGGGAATAGTCAGAATAGCTTCCTAGGACCTCAAAACGTCGACATCTGATGAAAATTCGATTTTCGAAAATCGGACCGAAACGAATAACTTCCCGAATTTTTGAAAATTTGCAATTTTCTTAGCGGGAAGTTAAAAATTAGGTTATTTAATTAATAATAAATAATTTTTTAACTGATTTAAAAAATTTTTAAATAAAACAATAAATATTAACATTAACATACACGGAAAGAAAATTATGGCAGTGGTTCCCATAATTTTGTGAAATTTTTTCCTATACCATCATAGGAATTGCGACCATAAATTATGGGAGCGGTTCCTATAATCATAGGAATGTTTCCCATAATTATAGAAATAGTTCCTATAATTATGGGAATGATACCCATAACACTATTATTAATATTATGGAAATGGTTCCTATAATAGTATGGGAACTATTCCCATAATATTATGGGAATGATTCCCATAATGCAATTGGAATGGTTCGTATACCATTAAGGGTATCATTTCCATAATATTATGGAAATAGTTCCCATACTATTATCGGAACCATTCCTATAATATTATGGGAATGGTTCCCATATTATCATGAAAAAATTAATTTAAAGAAGTGTGGTAATCACTTCTACAATACACAGAAATATTATTAAACATAAAAACAAAAATTCAAACATTGAAAAAAAAAATCGTATTTGGCAAAAAAACATTAAAATTGTTAACAAGAATTTTTTGTCAGCACAAAACATTCAAGAAAATTCAAATTCTGGGAAATTTCTACACTATTGTGCAAAAAAAAAAATTTATGATATTATAGGGATGGTTCCCATAATGATATGGGAATAGTTCCCATAATATTATGGGAACTATTCTCATGGGAACTATTCTCATACTATTATGGGGATGGTTCCTATAATATATGGGAACCATTCCTATAGTAGTATAGGTACTATTCCCATACCATTATGGGAATGGTTCCTATATTGGTATAGGAACTATTCCTATAATATTATGGGAACCATTCCCATAATGGTATGGGAACCATTCCCATAATGGTATGGGAACCATTCCCATAATGGTATGGGAACCATTCCCATAATGGTATGGGAACCATTCCCATAATGGTATGGGAACCATTCCCATAATGGTATGGGAACTATTCTCATACTATTATGGGGATGGTTCCCATAATATATGGGAACCATTCCTATAGTAGTATAGGTACTATTTCCATACCATTATGGGAATGGTTCCTATATTGGTATAGGAACTATTCCTATAATATTATGGGAACCATTCCCATATATTATGGGAATGGTTCCCATACCATTATGGGAACCATTCCCATAATATATGGGAACCATTCCTATAGTAGTATAGGTACTATTTCCATACCATTATGGGAATGGTTCCTATATTGCTATAGGAACTATTCCTATAATATTATGGGAACCATTCCCATAATGGTATGGGAACCATTCCCATAATGGTATGGGAACCATTCCCATAATGGTATGGGAACCATTCCCATAATGGTATGGGAACCATTCCCATATTATTATGGGAACCATTCCCATAATGGTATGGGAACTATTCTCATACTATTATGGGGATGGTTCCCATAATATATGGGAACCATTCCTATAGTAGTATAGGTACTATTCCCATACCATTATGGGAACCATTCCCATAATGCATAGGAAAACTTCCCATAATTTTCTTACCGTGTACATATTTTAACATGGGTTAGTTTTATTAGAAAAATATTATAATAATTTAATTATTTGTTGAAAATACATTTAATTAATATTTTAATGTAAGTAAAATTATTAGTTATGAGTTATTAATGTAGAGAAAGTTAACAATTATCTAAATTAACAATATTAAGTCCAAAGCTGCAGAATATACATTTTTCCGTCTGCAGCAGTGACGATACGTGTGGTAATATAGCTTTTCCATGCGGGGCCCACGTAGAATGTTTGAAGCCCATGTCTCTTTTAACGAAAATCCATGAAATATTTTCCTTCATCAAACAACTAATAACTAAAAATATTAACCATCAAACAACGGGCTCGGCGTAACAAATCGAAAAAATTTCTAGTGTTGTCTTACTAAAACAAACATTACAACAACCGACTCCCGACTGCCGACTACCGATCACTTAAATCCCTCTGAGCAAACAAAAAATGAGCACCCATAATTTAAGTACTCAGCACATACTTGCAATATAAATCAACAAACATTTATTTAAATAAATTCATACATATATATATACTTTTAAATGATAGAGATGTAAATCGAAATAATTATAAAATGCTTACTGTGCCCATGCATGTTTACTCAGATCTCGAAAGTATTTTACCCACGATCCACGATAAATAATTGTTCCTTCCAGTAAAGTTGTTAGTATGCATCAGTTATTATTTTTAATACTCATGTATACATATATATATATATACGTATATAAGTATGAATATGTTAACTGATGATCATGTGCCTTGGGAATGAAAACTGACCGCTGGCGCCCAAGGCAATCATGGATGTTCGTGTTATTAACAAGATAACCACCGAAATGGGCCCTAATTTAGAGACTACGAGAATATATTTTTTGTACACGTGCGCACGGTTTATTATCTACTCGATTTGTATATATATATATACACATGTAAGTATGGATGATTGATATTTTTGTTCAAAATGGGTTATTATTGATTCTAATCACTATGCAAACAATAAGTTACAATATATATATATATTAGGGTGATCCAAAAAATAACAAATTTTTTTTTTTTCTCGGAAACAGGTTCAAAAGTTCCAATTAGATAAAAAAAGACGCCTGTGAAAATTAGAGCTCTTAATATTAACATTAAAAGGTTCCTCATCGCACTTTTCTATTTTCCATAAGAATAATATGAAAAAAAATTTTTTTACGTCTTCTGATTTTTATAAGTAGCTAACGATGCGTCATAGGAATAATTGGCAGGCATACTTTTGTAGGGAATTGAATGCTCTACAAAAAAAGATTCTTGTCATTTTTTGATAAATCTATTTGTTCAAAAGTTATTTGAGGTTGAAGTCGAATTCATGTTAAATTTTGAGATCTTTTTACTTTTTCGGCGAAACTATCAGACCTATTACAAAATATCATTGGACCTTTTTTGTAGACAATTTTATTTCCTAGAAGTTATTGTTTATAAAGTTTTTTCGAATCCGGCATTGTTTTCTAGTTATTTTCATTTCAATGTCATGCTCATAAAAAAAATAGTCTTCTGATCGATTTTAAGAGCTTAACATTAAAATAAAAATAACTAGAAAACAATGCGGAATTCGAAAAAACTTTATTTTAAATAACTTCAAGGAAATAAAATTGTCTACAAAAAAGGTCTCATAATATTTTGTAATAGGTCTGATAGTTTCGCCGGAAAAGTGAAAAGATCTCAAAATTTAATATGAGTTTGACTTCAACCTTAAATAACTTTTGAACAATTAGGTTGATCAAAAAATGATAAGAAACTTTTTTTGTAGATCATTCAATTCCCTACAAAAATATGTCTGCCAATTATTCCTATAACGCATCGTTAGCTAATTATAAAAATCAGAAGACGTAAAAAAAATTTTTTCCATGTTATTCTTATGGAAAATAGAAAAGTGCGATGAGGAACCTTTTAATGTTAATATTAAGAGCTCTAATTTTCACAGGCGTCTTTTTTTATCTAATTGGAACTTTTGAACCTGTTTCCGAGAAAAAAAAAAAATTTGGAAAATCCAAAAGTGTACGCCTCGAACGCTCATGTTATGTTTTTTTTAAAAAGTTAAATTTCGAATAAAATTGAGTATCCCGCTCTTTTCCCATAGAAATTTCCATGGTAAATATACGGTAATAAAAGTAAAAAAAAAAAAATAAATGAGGAGAATATTCCTAATGAAAAATGACGGCAGTGTGTGTTTGTTTACATGTAAGATTGCCGGTTTTAACCGTAATGATTTATTTTTAAAAAAACGAGAAGGCCTACAGTAGTGATTTTCGAAAGGAACCTTTTTTGCTTATTTCTGAAAATTTTGAAAAAAAAATTAAGTAGTTTCGTCAAGTCGTTCTCGAGATATCCGTACCACGCCGTTTTTTTGAACCACAGACTAATGGACGTCCACGATAAATTTTTTTTAATGAACTTTTTTTTATATTAATACATATTGGACAAATTAAAAAAAGTATCAGGATTATTTATTAGTGTTTCAGCTTTATATTGATGTGCTTTTCATAATGTGTAAGAGTAATAGAAAAAAAATATATATGCACTTTAATGAGTGGAAATCGTGTGACCTTGACAGGTTGGTTATAAAGCACAACCTCTCCGCTTCGCTTCCGAGGCGTGCAATTTGTTATTTTTTGGATCACCCTAATATATATAGGGAAAACCGGGAAAATGAGACCGAGTGAGCGAAACGGACCATTTCAAAAATTTGGTAGTTTTTTTTTTTTATTTTTCAGTGGACTCAGTTTATTTTCGGGGGTTTTTACTTTTCTTTGGGGGTGGTCCGTTTTACCCACTGGGAAAATAAAATTTTTTTCTGGCATCTGGAAATTTGGTTTAATTTCGTCATATAGAAGACAATAAAACAAATTGACCATATTTTCATGCACAAAGATTCATTATTTTCTTAACCGTCCTGTTTTGCCCGCCCTTCGCTTCTATATATGTGCATATATATATAATCATAAAAATCAACAATTAACATTTTGAAATCATTAAAGGCCTTAAAAAGATCGTCAAGATTCATCTATATAACCACCCAACGTCAAATCTTTCTCTCTCTCCCGTCATATATACACATATATGTATACTCTTTTATACTGACATAACAAAACTCATGTTTATTTTTATTGCATAATTTAATCGTTAATACAAACCGGATCGGCCACTACTCGATCGGTACCCGGTGATCTCTGAAAGACGACTACCGTCCTACCCCATAATTACTTAAAACAAAGTTGACCGTTGAAAAGTAAATTGTTTTTCGTCTTACTGCTCATCCTGATTATTATTACTAAGACAACAACACATATATATATATATATATATATATATATATATATATATATGTTTGGTCCAGTATAGAATATACATATACAATTTTTTTTTTAACGATACTGTGAAAATATTAATCATGATGACCAAAAAAAATGACCGTGCAAGTTTGAGCCCTTAATATGAATATTAAGAAGTGAATCATCGCAATTTTTTATTTTCTTTTAATGAGCGGGTTTTTGTCTCATAACTCTCAAACGATCGAGATAAACGAAATTGACTTAGAAACATTTCTTGTAGGAAATTGAATGCTCTACAAAAAAGGTCTGATTAAAATTTTTTGTCAGATGAACCGTTTCCTTATAATCATGCCTTGAATATTGGTATGATTTCACAATTTAATTGTTCAACTTTGAAATTTTGTAATTAATGAAAAAATCAGTTTCCAAAAAAAAAACAGATGCATATTTTTAAAGGAAATTAAATGCTCTACAAAAAAAGTCTCTTAACAAATTTTGCTAAATTCACTCCTTCGAAAGTTATTCAAGGTTGAAGTTGAGTCCAAACGACTCCAAAAACCTTGAATAACTTTTAATGGAGTGAATTTAGTAAAAAATGTTGAGAGACGTTTTTTGTAGAGCATTCAATTTCCTACAGAACATGCATTTAAGTCAACTTCGTTTATCTCGATTGTTTGAGAGTTATGAGACAAATACCCGCTCATTAAAAGAAAATAAAAAATTGCGATAATACACCTCTTAATATTAATATTAAGGGCTCAAACTTGCACGATAATTTTTTTTGGTCATCATGATTAATATTTTCACAGTATCGTTAAAAATTGTTGTTTTTTTGGCCCAGTCTAATGTATACAATAGGGTGTTTCATATTTAGGCGATATTTTTTTTTTTCTGTCCTACCTGAAAAACTAACAATTTATAGTACAAAAAAAATATACCCGCTTGAAAAAAAATTCTAAGTCAATTAGGGGCTTAACGCATCGAAAAATTCGATTTCCCATTTAAATAACATGGGAAAAAAAATTTTTTTTAGTTTGAAATTTTTTACCTCGGAAATGGCTCTTTTTACAAATAAGCCCAGTATACATTTTTGTAGGGAATTTAACGCTCTACAAAAAAAGTCTCTTATCATTTTTTGATAAATCCATCTGTTCAAAAGTTATTGGACCTCGAAGTCAAGTTAGAGTAAATTTCGAGATCTTTGTACTTTTCCGGCGAAACTATCGGACTTATCATGAAATGCTATTCATTCTTTTTTGTAGACAATTTTATTTTCTACAAATTATCATTTATAAAATTTTTTTAAATTCTGCATTGTTTTCTAGTTATTTCCATTTTAATGCCAAGCTCTTAAAATCGATCAGAACACTATTTTTCTAGGAGCTTGGCATTAAAATGGAAATAACTAGAAAACAATGCAGAATTTAAAAAAAATTTTTTCGATATTAATTTGTAGGAAATAAAATTGTCTACAAAAAAGATTTTATAACATTTTATGATAAGTCCGATAGTTTCGCCAGAAAAGTCAAAGATCTCGAAATTTACTCTAATTTGACTTCGAGGTCCAATAACTTTTGAACAGATGGATTTATCAAAAAATGATAAGAGACTTTTTTTGTAGAGCGATAAATTCCCTACAAAAATGTATGCTGGGCTTATTTGTACAATGAGCCATTGGCGAGATAAGAAATTCCAAACTAAAAAAAATTTTTTTTCCCATGCTATTTAAATGGGAAATCGAATTTTTCGATGGGTTAAGCCCCTGATTGACTTAAAATTTTTTTTCAAGCGGGAATATTTTTTGTGTACTATAAATTTGTAGTTTTTCAGGTAGTACAGAAAAAAAAAAATATCGCCTAAATATGAAACACTAATGTATACATATATAGTCTTCCGACAAAAACAAAATTTTTTCAAAGTTCATCAATTTGACCCCTTATGATTTTAATGACTGGATTAAATTAATGAAAGGAAAATTATTTACTGATTTAAAATTGAAATTAAATAGCATTTGGTGGAATTTTTTGACAAATATTTTATTTACAAAATTACTTAAATCCCTATATCACGTAAACGAAGAACTTGAGCCACTTAACCAAGAGGACTTTTTTTGTAGCGAATAAAATTTCCTAAAAAATCATTATTTGCACTTTTTCTGTAAATTTCGTTATTTAGTCAATATCAACTAAAAACCCAAATTATTATTAAAAAAAATATTTTCAGAACCAATACAGTAAAAACAATTAGAGTCCGAGTAAACTTATTACGGAGACTTTTAAAGAGTATCAAATTACCTACAAAATGCCGCGAACGGCGACCTGATAACTTGAAATGCGGCAGAGTTATAGAGAATTAAAAAAAAATCCCAACTTTCCTATGTATTTTAAATAGGAAAACTTCAAAATCAAATATAAAGTACTTAAAATTAAAATTAAGGGCTGAAGCTTGCAGGGAATTTTTTTTCAATGTCTATAACAATATTTTCAAGTGGGAGTGAAAGAAAAAATAATCGTTCAAAACGAATCACCTTACACGGAAAGAAAATTATGGCAGCGGTTCCCGTAATTTTGTGAAATTTTTTCCTATACCATCATAGGAATTACGACCATAAATTATGGGAGCGGTTCCTATAATTATAGGAATGTTTCCCATAATTATAGGAATAGTTCCTATAATTATGGGAATGATACCCATAACACTATAGGAATGGTTCCTATAATTATAGGAATGGTTCCTATAATTTATAGGAATACTTTCTATAATATTATAGGAACCATTCCCATAATATTATGGGAATGGTTCCGATAATAGTATGGGAACTATTCCCATAATATTATGGGAATGGTTCCTATAATATTATAGAAAGTATTCCTATAATATTATGGGAATGGTTCCCATATTATCATGAAAAAATTAATCTAAAGAAGTGCGGTAATCACTTCTACAATACACAGAAATATTATTAAACATAAAAACAAAAATTCAAACATTGAAAAAAAAAATCGTATTTGGCAAAAAAACATTAAAATTTTCAACAAGAATTTTTTGTCAGCACAAAACATTCAAAAAAATTCAAATTTTGGGAAATTTCTACACTATTGTGCAAAAAAAAAATTTAATGATATTATAGGGATGGTTCCCATAACATCATGGGAATAGTTCCCATAATATTATTGAAATAGTTCCTATACCAATATGGGAACAATTTCCATAATAGTATGGGAATGATTCCCATACCATTATGGGAATGGCTCCCATAATGATATGGGAAAGGTTCCCATAATATTATAGGAATGGCTCCCATAATGATATGGGAAAGGTTCCTATAATATTATAGGAACCATTCCCATAATGGTATGGGAACCATTCCCATATCTTTATGGGAACCATTCCCATAATGGTATGGGAACTATTCTCATACTATTATGGGAACCATTCCCATAATGGTATGGGAACTATTCTCATACTATTATGGGGATGGTTCCCATAATATATGGGAACTATCCCTATAGTAGTATAGGTACTATTCCCATACCATTATGGGAACCATTCCCATAATGCATAGCAAAACTTCCCATAATTTTCTTTCCGTGTAATAGATTTATACTAAAATAACCTGGTTTACGATACAATTTAACAATCAGCCAGTTAACGACCCATTAACAACTTTTTTTTCACTCATTTATTTTCCATGGAGTTAATGGTTATTACTTATTAGTATCACTTTTACTTAAGACGCTCTCAAGACGGGGAATTAATTTTTTTTTTGTTTTCTAATAAAAGATTATTTTTCTGAGACAGTACAGATGGGAATTAATTTAAATTAAGATGGCGGGACAAAGTTAATTTTTGAGATGAAAATCGTATAGTTGATCTTCATGAAGATACTTTGACGTTATTGAAACAGACTAATTAACTAGTATGGTAATTAGGTCGTGAGTAATCACTTCTAAAGTCAAAGGTGTAAGTTTTAGTTTGAAAATTAATAACTGGGATTTGAATCGTCAGAGTTATATGAACTTCCTGATTTAGAATTAATTTCAACTGAAGAAGTATGTGATAATTAAAAAAATCTGTCTATCGGTTGACCCTGCGGGCCAGCCCCAAAACTTCCCTCTGTTTTCGAGTAATTTTCGATATTTTAAACTTGACAATATCTTTGATTACATTGGTGATTTCAAACTTGAAAACGGTACGTTATTGAAGTCGTTTTGACTCAACTTCAACCTTGAATAACTTTCGAAGGAGTGAATTTAGCAAAAAATGATAAGAGACCTTTTTTGTAGAGCATTAAATTTCCTTCAAGAATATGTATCATGACTTTAAAAAATTTTAATATTTCTAGTAGTTACAAAAATCCAAAATAGAAACAAAGGATTAAAAAAACAAATCGATGTTTAAGGCACGTTTACAAAGAAACTGCTCGTTTTACGTCAATTTGCTAAGAGAGACTTTTTGTAGGAAATTCAATTTCCTTTCAGAATATTTCTTGCTCGAATTTTTCAGATAAATTTGAGAGTTTCGGATAAAAAATTAAATTTCTGTCATAAAACTATTAGTCGTAACGATACACCTCTTAATATTAATATTAAGGGCTCAAACTTGCACAATAATTTTTTTTGGTCATCAGGAATAATATTTTCACAGTATCGAAAAAAAAATAGTCGATTTTTTTGGCCCAGTATAATATATACTCATGCCATAAATTAAAGGAACAGAAAAATTTTAGAAATTTTTTAGTGATTTTTGGAAGGCTGTAACTCTGTGAAAAATAATCGTATCGAGATCCAAAAAAAAAGCATTGTATAGATTAAAATCTCTAGTTTTGGTGCAATTTTATCAAAATTTTTTAAGAACTCCGGCTCTTGCGCAAACATGAGAAAAACCGCGAGACAATAATTTTCTAAATTTTTTCTTTTCTTCGAGAGAGTCCACGGGCTGCGAAAACGTTTTTCCAGCTAAACCAATGCATAGATCGGCGTTGGAAACTTGAATGAATTCCAGCAGGACCCTTTCCTCATTTTTTGAAAAAAAAATTTTTTTTATATCGCTGAACTATTTGTTCGAATAATTACACATTTTACATTCTACACGTGCTACTGTTTTATTGAATTAAATTTTTTTCTTTCCCCTCAGCACCTAAAATGCATCAACAAAGTATGAAACACGCATTCATTAGACTAAAAGCTGCAGTATGCAACAATCGATTACTATTAAATATTCAAAATATATTGTCATAAGTGAAATGGATATTTTCTTTATTATTGCACATAGCAGGTCAGTTGCAAATATTTTTCTGGGGTGATCAGACGTGTTTCCTATACGATACTTCATTGAATTTATCAATATTTTAAATAATTATTTAACTTCAACAATTAAGAGTAAAATTACAAATTAGTCAACGAAAATCCGCTGAATGATATTTATTTTCAATGCATTTAAAACAAATAATAGTGATTTTTTTATTAGTTAAAGTGACGAGTGGTAAAATAAAACTGTATGATTCGCTTCTGGAAAACTCAGCGATCGATTTCTATCGTCAAGTGGTAATTACATTTTTATTACTTGAGGAGCTCACAATCAAAACGTGATTTGTCACAAAAAATTAAAAAATTTTTTATTTGTCTATTCGGTTCCTACTTTTCAAATCGTTTTTTTTCATTCAATACAAGGAAAGAATTTTCGTCTGAATATTGCCATGTTATTTATTCTAAAAATTAGTCTAAATCGAGTAATCTTGGGCCATTACGACTTTTTACTTTCGAATTACGAAATTTTACTCTTTCAGTGAGTAAAAATCAATCAGATTAATTTTTACTCACAATTGCGAGTAAAAATTACACCTAGCGGCTGTCTAAATAAATTCTCCCTAATTCAATTTTTACTCGTACACGGAAAGAAAATTATGGGAACTTTTCCTATGCATTATGGGAATGGCTCCCATAATGGTATGGGAATAGTACCTATACTACTATAGGAATGGTTCCCATATATTATGGGAACCATCCCCATAATAGTATGAGAATAGTTCCCATACCATTATGGGAATGGTTCCCATAATGATATAGGAATGGTTCCCATACCATTATGGGAATGGTTCCCATAATGTTATGGGAACCATCCCTAAAATATCATAAAATTCTTTTTTTGCACAATAATGTAGAAATTTCCCAAAATTTGAATTTTCTTGAATGTTTTGTGCTGACAAAAAATTCTTGTTAAAAATTTTAATGATTTTTTGCCAAATACGATTTTTTTTTTCAATTTTTGAATTTTGTTTTTATGTTTAATAATATTTCTGTGTATTGTAGAAGTGATTACCACACTTCTTTAAATTAATTTTTTCATGATAATATGGGAACCATTCCCATAATATTATAGGAATGGTTCCTATAATAGTATAGGAACTATTCCCATAATATTATGGAAATGATTCCCTTAATGGTATAGGAACCATTCCAATTTCATTATGGGAATCATTCCCATAATGTTATGGGAATAGTTCCCATACTATTATAGAAACCATTCCTATAATATTATGGGAACGGATCCTATAATTTATGGGAGTGGTTCCTATAAATTATAGGAACCATTCCCATAAATTATAGGAATGATTCCCATAATATTATAGAAAGTATTCCTATAAATTATAGGAACCATTCCTATAGTGTTATGGGTATCATCCCCATAATTATAGGAACTATTCCTATAATTATGGGAAACATTCCTATAATTATAGGAACCGCTCCCATAATTCATGGTCGTAATTCCTATGTTGGTATAGGAAAAAATTTCACAAAATTATGGGAACCGCTGCCATAATTTTCTTTCCGTGTAGATAAGAAAATTTATTTGAGTTATAAGCAGTTTTTCATCAAAAAGCTAATGGGTTTAAAAGAATGGTATATTGGGGAGTAAAAATTAATCGTATGGAGTAAAAATTAATAGATTAAGATGAGATATTCACAATAATCGATTAAATATAAGACTTTTAAAAAATTACTCAGTAGTAGAGTAAAACATGGTCTAGCAACGTTAATATTTAAACAAAAAATATTAAATTTATAACAAGAAATACCAATTTTTTGCAACGGCCCAGGATTACTCGAAATTACAGAGTAATTTTTATCAAAAAATTCTTTCCGTGTAACATACCTTTAAAACAGGTGACACGACCGATGACCCAAAGACAACTGATCCCCGATAATTGGCCTCCGATAATTGATCCCTGCGACGATTGATCCGCCGATAAAATATACTTACACACATATAAATGTGAAAAATATGTGTGTGAGTATTTTTCTTATGTTACACGCACACAAAATTAGTGAAAAAAGGGCGTAATTTTTCACATTTATATGTGTGTGCGTATATTTCATCGGTGGATCAATTATCGCAAGGATCAATTGTCGGGGTTCAATTGTCGAAGATCAATCGTCTTTGGATCAACGGTCAGGTAACCTTTAAAACATGTTATTTCCGAATAAATGAATTGCATTAAGAATGTTTTTTCAATCAAAACGTGATCTGTCCATCAATATGTATTAATCAAAAAATGTTTTGTCCAAACAACTAATCACAAGTAAAGTAATCCCACTATTGCGCTTAGACAAAATATTTTGTAAATGAACTATGGAGAGTAGGAGACCTCTACACATCATGAAATAAACTTTGATTTTGATGTTGGCATTTCTTTTTTCAAGTAAGTTCATGTTTTGGTTATGATTTTATTTCGTTAATGACGTGTTTTGTTAATTTGGCAAGAGCTGCCAGATGATCGTTTTAAATGGTATACAAAGAAGTTATATCCAATATTCCAACCACACAGATGGATTCCCAGAGAGGAAAGTACCACGGGCCCAAGCTTGGCCTAGACTTGGCCCAACTTTGTAGAACCTTGGGCCAGGCTTGTAAGCCAGTCTTGGCCCAGCTTTGGTAGAAGCCTGGAATGATAATCTCGGGCCAAGCCTGGTTGCCAGACCTGGCCCGGGCTTCCAGGAAACGAATAAATTTAATTAAAAAAAATTTATTATTATTAACCTTGTAGAATTCATGATCATTAACGTTTTAATTATTTAAGGGAGGTAAATGATGTGAAAAAAACTCGGTGGAAATTCTGCTGGACTCTGGGCGCGAACTACCGTCCTTCTGATTACTGGGTCCGAACGGTTGCTACTGGACGAACCTACTAACGTTGAACTGGTACATTTATACGATCTACTTGTATAAACCATGGGTATATCCAAACTTGGGTAATCCTACCTTGGCCCAAGCCCGGGTAATCATTGTAACGGCCAAGGCTAGGTTACCCAGTCCTGGCCCAAGCCTGGCTTGCCATTGGATGGCCAAGGCTAGGTTACCCAGTTTTGGCCTAAGTCTGGGTTGCCATTGGACGGCCAAGACTAGGTTACCCAGTCTTGGCCCAAGCCCGGGTAATCATTGTAACGGCCAAGGCTAGGTTACCCAGTGCTGGGCCAAGTAGGGGCCCGTTGTTTAACTCTGGCAGCTCCTGTATGGGTTGGGCTGAAGAAGACAATTATGATTGTTTAGAAAAAGTTGCTTTAAGAATTCGATTTTCTTCTGCTCTTTGTTTTGTTATAGTGTTTGTATAAGAATACATTTTTTTTTAAATTAATCATTTGTTACTGTTTCAAAAGAGATTTAAATCTTAATTCTCTGCGTTCGTTAAAAAATGTTATAATTAAATAAATATAATTACTACACGGAGAAAATTTAATGGTACTATTTACAATACAAAATTTGTAATTTTAACCATCTAAAATGGTAATAACATTTTATCACCGGTAAAATGATTAGTTCTACTATTAAAAATGATAACAGTTACAATTGATGATGGTAACGGTTACTATCGAAAATGCTAATTGTAATTATTGAAAATTATAATTGTTACAATAGAAGATGGTAACACTTACCACTCGAAGTTGTAAAAATTCTTAACTAAGAATATGTGTGTGCTCGCATGAGTGTGTGCATGAGTGCGCTCATGCGTGTGTCTGCATGTGTACGTGCAAGGGTATATGTGTGCACGTGTGTGTACATGTGGTCGTGCGGGTGTGTGCGCAACCGTGTGCATGTGTGTGCGGCATGTGTGCGCATGGATGCGCGTGCGCGCATGTGTGCGGGTAAGTGTGCGCATGGATGCGCGTGTGTGGGGGTAAGTGTGCGCGTGTGTGGGGCAAGTGTGCGCATGTGTGGAGTAAGTATGCGCATGAGTGCGCGTGCGTGGGGGTAAGTGTGCGCATGGATGCGCGTGCGTGGGGGTAAGTGTGCGCATGGATGCGCGTGCGTGGGGGTAAGTGTGCGCATGGATGTGCGTGTGTGGGGGTAAGTGTGCGCACGTGTGCGGGTAAGTATGCGACCCGGTATTTATGTACATGTGTGCGTGCATGTGCACATGCGTAGATATATGTATGTATGTGCGTGCGTGCGTGTGTGAAATTACTCACTTCCCCAGTTAATCAAATTACACATAGACAAGCGTCTGACTATAACGTTTATATTTTAATTTTTTATTAGCTTAGATGGTCATCATTATTTTGGCTGATAGTAACCATTACCATCAGGTTATTAAGAATTACGATTTTTTATAGTAGTAGTAATTATTTTAGATAATAACAGTTATAATTTCTGATTATCATAAATAATTGTAAACTTTACCATACAGATGGTAGACACTACCATTCAGATTGTTTATTTAATAATTTAAATGATATTATCAATCATATAATTCAGTTTAAAAATTGTATTATAACTTGATGGTAACTTTTACCATAAAATTTTCTCCGTGTATCTAAACATGAATTAGTGAAAATAAGTGAATATTCACTAATTCAAAGTGCAAATCGAACCACTAATTTCGAAACATTCACTTATTTCACTTATTCATGTTTAGAGAGTAGAATACTTTCAATTCAAAATGTAATAAATCCTGAAACGATTCATTCAAAACGTGTTATTTCCATATTTGAAATCGTTTTAAAAATAATGATACGACACTGTATCTATGTGATTATGGACTATTCATAGGTAATTTAAAAGTGTTAAATTTACCCTATAATACTAATCATAAATATCATCGCTCATGATGAAAACAGTTTTTTTTTTTTTACTCATTTTGATATCTTTGTGACAAATCACGTTTTGATTGTACACGGAAAAAAAATTCACGGATTTTTTACGATTTAACTATCGTAATTTTCATTATATAGTATTGTAACGCTGGACTATAAGTTTTCAATAATAATTTTTACAATAGACTATCGTAATTTTTATTTTATAATTTATACTACTACCTGAAAGAAAAAATCAGATACTATAGAGTAAATTATACAATTTGCGTCAACATAAATTCTAATACAACTATCGTAAAATGAATGAGTCGGTAATGTAGAATTTCTTTAAATATAAAATAATAATTAGAAGTCAATGGAGTAAAATATATTTTCTTAAGAAAGTAGAACTTATAATTAATAGAAAAGAAAAATTTATCATTTAGAATTTTTTTTTTTTTTTAACAGTTAAATTGAGAAGGAAAATACAATCTCGAAATAAAAATAAAACATGTTGAAGTAGTAATAATAAAATATTTATTTAATATTTTTTCAAATATATTTTTTTGGTATATATAAAATTTATTATTCATTATTTTAACTTTATAAGTTATAATATTACATCAGATTCCAAAAGTATTATAATTTTTTTCTTTTGAATAAATAACTCATTTCTTTGTATTCAAAATACGCACATGTAGAAAATTAAAAAAAAACATAGGTGCAATTTTTTCGAATACTTTTTTTCTATAATTTATCATTTTTAAAAAAATCCAAAAATTATTAGGCGTCTGCTAACTTCAGTATCCATAAAGAAACTTTAAATATCCATAATTTGAGGTTATTGTCGACAAATGAAGAATATCCTGTAACAAAATTAGGAGAATTGAATTTATTAGAAAAAATAAATTTTCATTCATTTAGAATCATTTATCCTATGACCACATAATACTACTAAATTGTTTATAATAATAAACTTCATGTCCAGATAAATAATTTTAAAACGAACGATATACCCACAGAATATTCAGTTTAATAAAAATTGAATAGTATAAATTATACTTACACCACCAAATTATTATATTCCAGAATCTATGTAGGTTTGTAATGAAGAAAGCACAGTTTTTTTTTTAAATTTCTTATTTACAATTGTCCGAAAAACGTCATGAAAAATAACCTCTATTTCTGCACTACACTGTGGATAAAGATGAACTGATTTATAAATATATATATAGTTGAACCACAAATAATACAGACAAAGTAGATGTCATCATTTGTATATATATATATACTCACACAAGCATCACATCATGGTATTGTGACATTTGTCTTTCATACGGAAACGCTTCAGATGGCATATACTATACCATGTCAAAAAATTTACAATTCAACTATCGTAATTTTTGTGACTTGTATTGTAAAAACATAGAGGCAGCACGGTAAATTAAGAGGAAGAATAAAAGAATAAATATTATAATTAAATCTCATTTTTTATTCTTTTACTATTTACGATAGTAACATTGTAATATTTCTTATTGAATTTTATACAACAAGCTCTTAATAAAATTACGATAGTGAATAGTAAAAAATCTTTTACAAACTGTAAATTTTCGTATCATATATTTGAAAGTTACAGATAATAAAAGTATAGTCCAGGATTACGATAGTAATATTGGAATTTTTTTTCCGTGTAAGCTCCTCATTTATTATTAATTACCATTACTTTCATTCTATAATTAGTCTATTATCAACAGAGGCAACTTCTTGAGTTATGTTTCACTGAAACATTAAATCCTGTTGTCATTACTGAAGATTTATATGACGACATTTACAAAATTCCATGGGAAACAATTAATCCGCCTACAATAATTATCAATCAATATTTTAAACCCAAACAAATCCAAGTGCACAATCCATCACATCCGACGTACATCCTGTCGGTTAGTAACTCAATTGAAAATTTGAGAACACTTCTCATGAAATTAAAATCTACAAGTGTCTGGAGCATTGAATCATTGTTTTTTATTATCGGGAACTCTTGTGATAATGTTAGCGAAACATTCAAAATATTGTGGAAAATGGATTTGTTGACATCATTCTTCTTATGCCATGAATCAAATAATAGTACTCTAATAATTTATAATTACAACCCATTCACGAGTTTCGCACCACATCCGTGGAAAAAAGTTGCAACGAATGACAAAGCTAGTAACCATAAATGGACAATATATAACCAGCTTTTCTTTAATGGTAAAAATTTAATGATTTTTTTTTTGCAAATCTATACGGAAAGAAAATTATGGGAAATTTTGTTATGCATTATGGGAATAGTGCCCATACTATTATAAAGATGGTTTCCATAATATATGAGAATGATTTCCATAATAGTATGGGTACAATGCCTAGACCATTATGGGAACCATTCTCATATTTTTATGGGAACCATTTCCATAATTTTATGGAAACTATTCGCATATCATTATGGGTACCATTCCCATAATGGCATGGGCACTATTCCTATAATATTATAGGAACTATTCCCAGAATGTTATGGGAACCATTCCCATAAAATCATGAAAATTTTTTTTGCAAAATAGTCTAGAAATTTTCCTCATGATATGAAGAGATTCAAATGAAGCTTCTTCGATGCATAATTTGTTGAAAAAAAATTTTTGTAAAAAATTTTAATGTTTTTGCCGAATACAAATTTTTTTTTCAATGTTTGAATTTTTGTATTTATATTTAATGATATGTCTGTGTATTGTAGAAGTGATTACACACTTTTCTTTGAATTAATTTTTTCATGATATTATGGAAACCGTTCCCATAGAAATGATTCCTATAATAGTATGTAAATTGTCCTTATAATAGTATGGAAACTATTCCCATATAGCATAGAAACTATTTCAATAGCATTATGGGAACCATTTCTATAATATTATGGGAATAGTTCCCATACTATTATAGGAACCATTCCTATAACGTTATGGGTAGCATTCCCATAATTTTAGGAACTGTTCCTATAGTAGATGGAAACTATTCCCATAACGGAATATGAACTATTCCAATAGCATTATGGGAACCATTCATATAATTTTATAGGAATAGCTCCTATAATATTATTGGAACAATTCCTATAATTATAGAAACGATTTCTATAATTATAGGAGCCATTTCTATAACGTTATGGGTAGCATTCGCACAATTATAGAAACTGTTTCTATAATAGTATGGGAACTATTCCCACAATAGTATAGGAACTATTCCAATAGCATTTTGGGAACCATTCTTATAATTTTATAGGAATAGTTCCCACAATATTATTGGAACAATTCCTATAATTATAGGAACAGTTCCTATAACGTTATGGTTAGCATTCGCATAATTATAAAAACTGTTTCTATAATAGTATAGGAACTATTCCTATAATGGTAAAGGAACTGTTCCAATAGCATTTTGGGAACCATTCCTATAATTTTATAGGAAAAGTTCCCGCAATAATATTGGAACAATTCCTATAATTATAGGAACAATTCCTATAACTATAGGAACCATTCCTATAACGTTATGGGTAGCACTCCCATAATTATAAGAACTGTTCCTATAATAGTATGGGAACTATTCCCATGATAGTATGGGAACCATCCCTACAATATTATGGGAATAGTTTCTATACCATTATAGGAACCATTCCTATGATATTATGGAGAGGTTCCTATAATTTCGCGTGCCAAATGCCAAAAGGGCGTATAAAAGTTATACGCCCTTTTGGCTTTGAAGAACCAAAAGGGCGTATAATTTTTTTTTTTGGTGTCAATCGTTTTGTAAACATGTTCTAAGCCTCAAAATAAAAAAAAAATTTTTAAAGCCAAAAGGGCGTATATCTTCAGATACGCCCTTTTGGCGTTAGTACGTCAAAAAATTTTTTTCTGCAGATCTTTACGTTTCGAGCGATTCTAAAAAGAATGGCAAAAAAAAATTTTTTATACGCCCTTTTGGCATGGAACCCTATCTAACTGCTGTAATACGCCCTTTTGGCTTTTGGCACGCGATTTATGGGAATGATTTCTATAACATATAAGGTTCATTTCTACATATTCTTACATACATGGGAATTATTCCCATAATATTACAGGAACAATTCCTTTAAATTATAGGAACCATTCCTATAACGTTATGGTTAACATTCCTATAATTATAGGAACTGCTCCCATTCTCTATGGTCATAATTCCTAGGTTGTTATAGGAAAAAATTGTATAGAATTATGGGAACCGTTTCCATAATTTTCTTTCCGTGTAAGCATTAATACTTTCTCATAGGTTTTGAAATGAACAGTATTGATTTTTGGTTACAGATAATAAAATTTGCCACAATATTACATTTGACAAAACGAAAATTTTAGACGGCCATCATGTAAAAACTACATTAATTAACAAAATACCAAATGCAACTATCGATGACGTTATTTATTCTGGAAATACATCTTTTATGATCGATAGATCTTTTCCGTACTTGGGTTCTTTTTATCCTTTTTTAAATATAACACCAGTTGCGTATGTACTCCATCCTAATGTAGCTCGCGATGCAATGAAACAGGGATATCTAAAAGTATTAGCTGACGGTAATTATGATATTAACGAACGTAGGTGGCTCATCTCAAATACAAATTATACACATTCAGAAATACTGACTCAGTATTATGAACTTACATTTTCAATCTTAACCCAAAAAAGGAGTTTTATTTCAATGGCCAATGAGTTATCCAATATTTATAGTCTTGAAGTACTGATATTATCAGCTGTAGTGTTATTACTAATTACGATAATAATAACAATAATTAATAATTTTGACTTTGCACGATCGTTTTTGGATGTTCTTAGTTTGTCACTGAATATGGGAATATTGACGCCTCTCGATAGGTTATCGATGCGCATCATTTTCTTTACCGGATTTTTTTTTATTTTTTCGATGGGTCCAGATATTCAGGGTCAAATATCGGCATCATTGTCAGGACCTTCAACTTATAATATCGATACGTTACAAAATTTGTATGATCATAACTATCACGTGTACTATGATCCAGACTTACATGAGGATATTATTAGTCAAAATATATGGGTAACTGACGATGATAATAAATATTTACATCCATGTGGTTATAATTGTTTATTAAAATGCAATAATAATATTGAAAAAAATTCAACATTCGCCTGTATTTCTGAAACTACATTGCAATTAAAAATCGCAAAAAAGTCATCAAATGTATACTTATCAAATAATCCTGTTTTTACAAAATATTATGCCTACTGGACGCGGAAGAATTGGGCGTTGAAAAAAAAGTTTGATAAATTCGGGCTAACTTCATTTGAGATGGGTTTTCTAAATCGTATGAATGCAAGAAACGAAAATCTTTTTAAAAAAATTAAAAAAATTGAAAGGATTAAAAGAAATAAACAGTATGATCAGATCGTAAACGAAGATTTGAAGTATACTTATATAATGGTCGGCGTTACTATAATCACGGCTTTATTGGTTTTCGGCGTGGAATTAATGTTACGAAAATTGTTTAGACCTACGAGGCCTGTGCATCGACCTATACCTAGACGGATACCGATAAAAATGAAAAAAAGGATAGCATTTCCTAAAAGACGAATCGTTTCTGTCATTAGACAAATGCGACGTCGTAATTAATTATTGATGAAATTGTATGCTATTGTTCGTTTGGCTTTAACAAATATTTGAAAACTTTTCACACACTTTGCACCCTAACGGACCCAAATTACGGTGGGTTTACCGTAAATTACGGTAATCCACCGTAAAATACCGATTTACCGTAAATTACGGCCAAGCCACGGAAATTTACGATGGATTTACCGTAATTTACGGTAATTTGACGTAATTAAACGTAATTTACGGTAATACGGTAATCCGCCGTAAATTACGATAATTCGGTAATCCACCCGAATTTTTACGGTAGATTTGCCGTATTCTTCGGTCAATTTACGGTATAAATACCGTAGTTTAGAAGAGAAACCCACTGCATATTACGGTAATCCACCGTAAAATACCGATTTACCGTAAATTACGGTCAAGCCACGGAAATTTACGATGGATTTACCGTAATTTACAGTAATTTGACGTAATTAAACGTAATTTTCGGTAATACGGTAATCCGCCGTAAATTACGATAATTCGGTAACCCACCCGAATTTTTACGGTAGATTTGCCATATTCTGCGGTCAATTTACGGTATAAATACCGTAGTTTAGAAGAGAAACCCACTGCATATTACGGTAATCCACCGTAAAATACCGATTTACCGTAAATTACGACCAAGCCACGGAAATTTACGATGGATTTACCGTAATTTACGGTAATTTGACGTAATTTTCGGTAATACGGTAATCCGCCGTAAATTACGATAATTCGGTAACCCACCCGAATTTTTACGGTAGATTTTCCATATTCTGCGGTCAATTTACGGTATAAATACCGTAGTTTAGAAGAGAAACCCACTGCATATTACGGTAATCCACCGTAAAATACCGATTTACCGTAAATTACGGTCAAGCCACGGAAATTTACGATGGATTTACCGTAATTTACGGTAATTTAACATAATTAAACGTAATTTACGGTAATACGGTTATCCACCGTAAATTACGGTAATTCGGTAATCCACCCGAATTTTTACGGTAGATTTGCCGTATTCTGCGGTCAATTTACGGTAAAAAATACCGTAGTTTACGGTAAAAATACCGTAGTCAACGGTAAACCCACCGTGATTTACAGTAAAACCACCGTTATCTACCCATTTACCGTAAATCTATCGAATCTTACCGTAAATTACGGTAAATCTGTCCAAATTTTACGGTAATTTACCGTATTCTACGGTAGATTTACGGTTAAAATACCGTAAATTTATGGTAAATCAGGTCTGCTAGGGCACAACAAATTGATTACTTAAGATCTCGAATGATTCAAAACCATATTTCTGTTGTTGCAATATAATTCTAATTCACTCAATTGAGATTTAACAGAAATTTTAAAAAACCAAACCCGGGTCAAGAAATTAGATCTGTTTTAAAATAAATGGTAAATCCAAATATTTTTTATTGAAATGAAGTTTATAAATCGCATTTATTTTATATAAGAATTTAATCTGTTTTTGCCCGTACTATTCTTTATCCAGGCCAATATCAAACTTATTTTCGTATGATATTTTGTCTGTTTTAAGTCGCGTTTAGTCTAAAAAAAGACTTCTTTATTACAATTTACAATTCATGTTCAGTCAAGACAACTAAAACATGAAGCTGTCAAACTTTCATTAACTGTCGACACTTTTAAACAAAAGACACTGAATAAATAGTGAACAAAACATAATCAATTCTGTAACTTAATATATTTTTTATAAATATTGCCCATAAATGAAAATATTACAAGTCCATGATTTAATCTAGTTTAGTCCTTGCAAATTTTCAGAACTAAAATTTTTTAAAGTTCAAGAATTAATCAAGTTTTGTCTGCCTGTAACGCAATCGTTTTTCAAAACAACAGATCAAAAACAGCTTAAAATTTTTATAAAAGATCAAAAACAGATCAAATTGTCCAATTAGACTAAAATCAGATCAAATTTTTCGACCCGAGTAAATAGAGGAATCGTTACTGCAGTTTTACCTCATGTACTCAGTTGTTTATAATATTTATATATTTTTACATACATTTGTGTTTTATTGAGTAAAATTTATACTTTCTGTAATAAGTTATGTATTTATCGTAAAAGATATTGTGTGAGTTTGTGATAGTATAATAATATGAATTATTGAGTGTTGTAATAAATAAATGAATAAATTAAACTGTCTATAAATTTTAATTATTTTATACTATGAATTGAACTATAATGTTTTTTTCTACTAATATATTTACTGTATACGTATTCATAACATATTGAAGAAACCCGATGAAAAAAGATTTTATACAATTGTATAGAATTATATATCAATTATATATGGACTATATATAATTATATATAGACTATATATAATTGGATAGAAAAAATGGCCCGATCCAATTGTATACAATTTGTATAGAAAATTGTATACAATTCTATACAAATTGTATACAATTCTATATAATTATATACAATTCTATATATTGCAATTATATAGAAATGTATATAATTATATAGAATTGTATATTATTTGTATAAAATTGTATATTATTATATAGACTTGTATACAATTTGTGTAGAATTGTATACAATTTCTATACAGTTATATACAATTGGATCGGGCTATTTTTTGTATATAATTTTATACAATTGTATAAAATCTTTTTTCATCGGGAATATAGTCAAATCTTTTCGGATGAGATTATATCTGGTCCAGATATCGAATTTAGATTCGATAATAACTGGATGTAATTATATCCGCAAAATTATCAAGAAAAAATTTTTCAAATATAATTTTATTTGATAAGAATTAGCTAGATCATATAAAAGAATGCGTAAATTTACGTACCCGTATGAAAAAACAATATATGGTTAAAATATATAAAATCATATATGTTTGCAACAAAAAATATATGATATATTATATTGTATATTATAAAACATCATATAGAGATTTTCGCCGATTTAATATAAAATTATATACAGTAGTAAATATATGCATTCCATCTATGTAATTTATATGTTTTTTCATATTAAGCTATATATACATTTACCTTATAATATATTGTATTGATATATTTCCTTTTATATTCAAAAAATATAAAATTTTTATATAAAATGGAATATATGGTAGCACATAGTTTATATTATATATGGCACCATATATTTTTTTTGTTATATATAATTATATATTTTTTTCGGTGTATGTATATGTATATGGGTATATATCCCATACGAAAAAAATATATATCCGGATATATCCGGGCCGATCTGCATATATGAGACATACATTTTTATATATGTCGTTTATATGCAGATTGGCCCGGATATATCCGTATATATATTTTTTTCGTATGGGATGTTTGCATCAAATTAACTAATATTGAAAATTTTAACTTCAATTTAAAAAGTATATTAAAATTTAGATCTAATCTAATTGCAGTTGTTCATACGAATAAGAAATTTTTTTTTCCATATAGAATACAAAATATATGTTTTATATATGATTAGAATATATTTTTCGTATATGATAGAAATCCATATTTTTATGTATGATAAAAATATATTTTTCGTATATGAAAAGAATGTATATTTTCATATATGATAAAAATATATTTTTTGTATATGACTGACATATATATATATATTATATATGCTAAATATATACGGACCCGTATATGATGAGTATTATATTTTTTAATATAAAAAAAAATATATCAGAAAATATAGTTAAATTCGCCACATATATTTTCTGATATTTATTATATATTTTTACATATATTTTGACCATATATGTTATTTTCATACGATGATTCAGAAACTCTCGACGGATTCAAAAATTTCTTGAATCAGCCACAGCTAGCACGCGAAGTATTTTTTTTTTAAACTTCGTAACTTGGAGGCATGAAGTGAATTTTTGTTAAAAATGGACAACAAAATTTGAAGTTGCATCAAACCAATAATTAAATTTTTTTTCAACAAAATTTTGGATGCAAACTAGCTTCCCAATAAATATATACTTAAAAAATAATTACGTCAACGCCCACCGTAGCGAAAGGTCATCACGAGTCCTCGATCTTAAGTAACATAAAAAAAAAAAAACCTACTTAAAGATTAAAATCTTTGTAAACGTAAGTGCTGGTAAAAATGTTAAGACTTAAAAGATTTAATTGTTGAGAGTAAACTAGAGCAGCTGGAGTTAAAATGTCAGTAGAATGATGCTACTAACAAGGCGGTAATAAGGCGGTTCTTCTTTTTCCTTCCCCCCTCCCTACTTCTTCATCTTCTTGTTCTCCAACTTCTTCTTCTTCTTATTCTACTTCTTCTGCGTCTTAGTCTTAAGTCCCTTATATAATTCAAATGTGTAGATATTTCCCATCTCTGTCTTAATCTTAATTTTACCAAGTCGCTCTTGTTAGCTCTGCCACCACCCAGAGCCCATGATTATATGTTAGATTTATAAACGAGGGGCTATCCTTGCTAAGACAGGTGCTTCCGTTCGAACATTCGCGAGCTTGTTTAAACGTCACTATATTTTTTAATACTCTTCTATATATATATTTATAGAACTGTCTTATGCACTTGTGGAAATACGTATTTATTAAATAATTATTCAGATGACATATTTACTCTGTATTAAATAATGGGGTAAGATAGGCTGCACTTGGCGACAAATAAGGAGACGATGTAGGATATTATTTTTTTCCTGATTTACCTGACGTACTTCGAGGACCTTATTAATGACCGGTCGAAAATTAAATCTGATTTAAAATAAATGATAAATTAGAATAAGTTTTATATGGGGGTTTATCTCCATGGAAATAATTTATAAAAAAAATATGTATGATTGAATATAAACAATGTATAAATATTAGGGTGTTTCAAAATAAACATTTTTTTTTTTCAAGTCTTATGGTCTTAAAAGTTAGTCTTAGGTATTTAAAAAATTCTCCCAAAAGAGCAGCTCGAAAGCTCAATCCTGCTAAGAGCTCAACGAATATTAATTTTCTCATTTGAATTACATGTAAAAAAATTTTTTTTTGTTTTTTATAAGTAAAAGTACTTAAAAAATTATTTTTCGAAAATCGAAGTACATGGTCTTGTAGGAAATTAAATGACACGCTCTTAAATAAATAGTGTTCTGATCGATTTTAAGCGCTTGACATAAAAATTAAAATAACTAGAAAACAATGCGGAATTCGAAAAAACTTTATAAAAAATAACTTCTAGGGAATAAAATTTTCTACAAAAAATGTCCTATGAAATTTTGTAATAGGTCTCATAGTTTCGCCGGAAAAGTATAAAGATCTCAAAATTTAATATGAATTCGACTTCAACCTCAAATAACTTTTAAACAAATAGATTTATCAAAAAATGATAAGAAACTTTTTTTGTAGAGCATTCAATTACCTACAAAAATATGCCTGCCATTTATTCCTATGACGCATCGTTAGCTACTTATAAAAATCAGAAGACGTAAAGAAAATTTTTTCCATGTTATTCTTATGAAAAACAGAAAAGTGCGATGCGGAATCTCTTAATGTTAATATTAAGAGCTCTAATTTTCACAGGTGTCTTTTTTTTTATCTAACTGAAACTTTTGAACCTGTTTCCGAGAAGAAAAAAAAAATTGCTATTTTTTGGATCACCTTACCCGTATGACAAAACCATATACTGTCGATAATATATAAAAAAATATATGGTAAATAACTGAACATATATGGCGGCAAAATTATTAATGTTGATTAATATATGATTTATCATAGATAATAATTTATACGTTTAATATTATAATACTCCATATCATTTACAATATATGTGATTGTATACATGTGATATTGTATCAAAAATTATATGTCCGCTTTATATATTAATTTATAACGTAAAATATATGTTTCATCTTATAAATTAATTTATAATTTCAATATTATTATAATCCATATAATTTATAATATATATAATTGTATACATATGATATTACATCTTAAATTATATTCTCGGTTTATATATAAACTTATAATTTCAATGTTATAATAATTTCGATATTATTATACATAAATAATTTAAAAAGTACACTCATACCGAAAATTAAAGTAACAAAAAAATTTTAGAAACTTTTTAGTGATTTTTGCAAGACTGTAACTTCATGAAAAATAATCGTATCGAGATTTAAAAAAAAAGATTTTACAGCTCTTGAAATCTCTAGTTTTATATTTGTGCAAATATACATAAACATATATTTATTTAAATATATATTTACATACATTTATACAAATATATGTGAACATATATTTATATAATTATATATTTACATGTATGAATATTATATGTCAGTCATATAATTAAATCATATATCTTATCATATAACTTAAAGTATAGTATAAAATATTATAAGCAATATTTATAAGTTAGCATGTAAAAAAAATATATTACCGATATATATGTTGCAAATTATAAAATCATATAATATTTCGGCAAAATTTTGAATATGGCACCATATATGACTTCTTATAATTCCATATAATTTATCATATATTGCACGCCTCGGAAGCGAAGCGGAGAGGTTGTGCTTTATAACCGACCTGTCAAGGTCACACGATTTCCACTCATTAAAGTGCATATATTTTTTTTCTATTACTCTTACACATTATGAAAAACACATCAATATAAAGCTGAAACACTAATAAATAATCCTGATACTTTTTTTAATTTGTCTAATATGTATTAATATAAAAAAAAGTTCATTAAAAAAAATTTATCGTGGACGTCCATTAGTCTGTGGTTCAAAAAAACGGCGTGGTACGGATATCTCGAGAACGACTTGACGAAACTACTTAATTTTTTTTTCAAAATTTTCAGAAATAAGCAAAGAAGGTTTCTTTCGAAAATCACTACTGTAGGCCTTCTCGTTTTTTTAAAAATAAATCATTACGGTTAAAACCGGCAATCTTACATGTAAACAAACACACACTGCCGCCATTTTTCATTAGGAATGTTCTCCTTATTTATTTTTTTTTTACTTTTATTACCGTATATTTACCATGGAAATTTCTATGGGAAAAGAGCGGGATATTCAATTTTATTCGAAATTTAACTTTTAAAAAAAAACATAACATGAGCTTTCGAGGCGTGCACTTTTGGATTTTCCAAATTTTTTGAATATTTTTTGAATTATACTGAAGCTCATATATTGCTTTTTCATACGGGTAATACTTATAGCTGTAGAAATAGTGACTATCCACTAATTCGCATTTAATTTCACTCATTCATTTTTAGAGAGTAGTTTTCTAAAATTTTATAAAATGATTTTTTCACGGGATTCAATATTTTATAATTTTTAACATAATCCCAACTTTAGTTAATTAGAGTATACTAGAGATTGAGACATTAAAAATGTCAACAACAATTCAAATAATGTCAGCATGTGACAAATTATTACTTACCGCCGAATCATTCAGCCAATGAATCATTAAGTACAGCAGTCTATTGAAATCTTCGACGGTTCACTAGTCGTTTGAATAAAATTTTTTTTAGTTTTTTTCTACCGCTCAGTAAAAAATGAACATAAAAATAAACAATAACGTGTGGCAAAAAATTTTGATGTACGTGCCGGCACTAAAATTACTAAAAATCCGTGAGGTCAGTAAGGAATTGAATGATCAAGTTGAAACAGTTATTAAAAATTACGATATTTGGAAAATGATTTGCTCGGATGACAAAATCGCGCCGTGGGTACATAAAATAGTAGAATTAATTGGCGCGTATCAATTGATACCATCAATTGAAGAAATAGAAGCCGACATGTGGAAAAAAATATTTTATTCATTCAAAAAATGGCGGTTTTGTGTCAATTATAATTATGAGATAGGGGAATTTTTGATTATTGAATCGAGTGATGAAAGAATCGTTTCCTGTGATGTTTATGGTACAATTATTTTTATTTTAGTTTTCGAGCTTCTAGTGCTTTGAATTTTCATTTTAGATGAAAATTGAATAACAAATTTTTATAGAAAATTTTATGATCTACAGAAAAAAATAATTAATTTTTTTGTTATTTTATCAGATATTTTGATTTTGAATTGGAAATTCGAAATTTTGATGTTAATATTCTAGACATTTTGCTCTAAAATCTTCTACACGGAGAGAAATTTATGGTAACAATTACAATATATTATGGGAATGGTTCCCATGAAGCATGGTAACCAGTTATTTTGAAATGTTGATTATAGGAACGGCACCCATATACATTATGGTATTCATTACAATAAATATGGGTATAATTCCTATATGGTATCGGAATAGTGCCTATGGAATTATGGTAATCGCTACTATATAACTATGGTAATGGCTGGCATAATATTATCGTAATCGTTACCATATTTTATGGTGATAATTCCCATAACGTATGGTAACAATTACCATATTATTATAGTAACGATTACAATAATATTATAGTAATGATTACTATAATATTATGGTAACTATTATCATAAGATTATGGTAACCATTACTATAATATTATGGTTACCATAACCATAACATTATAGTAACCATTACCATAATATGTGGTAACCATTACGTAATATGTGGTAACCATTACCATAATATGTGGTAACTATTACCATAATATGTGGTAACCATTACCACAATATTATGGTAACGGTTACCATATATTATGATAATCGTTACCACATATATGGTTATGGTTACCACAATGTTATAGTAATGGTTACCATATATATGATAATCGTTACCACATATATGGTTATGGTTACCACAATGTTATAGTAATGGTTACCATATATATGATAATGGTTACTATAATGTTATGGTTATGGTAACCATAATATTATAGTAATCACTACTATAATATTGTAGTAATCGTTACCATAATGTTATGGTAATAGTTACCATAATAGTATAGTAATCATTACTATAATATTGTAGTAATCGTTACCATAATTTTATGGTAGTTGTAACCATATTTTATGGGAATTATTACTATAAAATATGGTAACCATTACCATAATATGTGGTAACCATTACCATAATATGTGGTAACCATTACCATAATATGTGGTAACCATTACCACAATATTATGGCAACGGTTACTATATATTATGATAATCGTTACCACATATATGGTTATGTTTACCGCAATGTTATAGTAATGGTTACCATATATATGGTAATGGCTACTATAATGTTATGGTTATGGTAACCATAATATTATAGTAATCACTACTATAATATTGTAGTAACCGTTATCATAATGTTATGGTAATAGTTACCATAATATTATAGTAATCACTACGAGTATGGTAGTCATTACCATTATTCTTTCACATGCGATATGGGAACTGTTACCATAATGATGGGAATTGTTACCATACTTTTGGGAACTTTTCCTCGAAAGTATGAGTCTACATCCCATAACCAAGTAATCATTACCACAACGGTATGGAATAATATTTCATAAACGTACCAAGAACGGTTACCATTAATTTCTTTCCGTGTGGAGATTTAAATATTGATGCTAGCTGAAAAATTATCAAATGATTTTTTATAGAAAATTTTATGCTCTACAAAAAAGAATCAATAACTTTTTTTGATATTTTTGATATTTTTGATATTTTCCCAGATATTTCAAATTTAAAACAAACTCAATTATTGACTTAAAATTGACTATTAAGCTTTTGACGCTTCTAGAAAGTAAAGCAATAATAAAAATAATTCTTTTGTTTGAAAGGAATACGGCTTTACTGATCTGCTTAATTGACATATATTTATTGAAAACCTTACTGTCGTAAAAGTAGTTACATGTGGATTAATATTATTTAATGCGCACTGTAATACTATACTTGTATTGTAAGGACTCTTTTAGTCAAAGATGTTAATATTATAAATACGGTTTCGCCACGAATATACTTGCTGGGCTCATCAGTAAAGTTGATGCAAGTATATTCTACTTTAGACCGTTGAAAAGATGTTAAAAAAAAATTGTCGGTGAATCCTCAATATGATGATGGTGGCGCAACAAGTTTCCTAGCTTATTGTCATATTTTAAGAGGATTACGTTGATTTTATATAGCCTTGTATTATTTTATTTTATTGAATTCAATTTACGACCAGACTTTTTAATTCTTTTGTTTGAAAGGAATACGGCTTTACTGATCTGCTTAATTGACATATATTTATTGAAATTATTGACATAATATTTATAATATTAACATCTTTGACTAAAAGAGTCCTTACAATACAAGTATAGTATTACAGTGCGCATTAAATAATATTAATCCACATGTAACTACTTTTACGACAGTAAGGTTTTCAATAAATATATGTCAATTAAGCAGATCAGTAAAGCCGTATTCCTTTCAAACAAAAGAATTAAAAAGTCTGGTCGTAAATTAAATTCAATAAAATAAAATAAAAATAATATTAATAACAAAAAATTAGACAGTGATTAGTAGATTTTTGAATTCCCTACAAAGTTTTATCATTTTTTTTGTATAGCCATACACTGGAAATAATCTATCTTAGCATCAATAACTTTTTTCTCAGGTCATCATTTAGCTATAGGTACTTCTCTGGGAAAAGTGAATATCTTTCATATAACATCAGATGAACTCGAACTGATATCTGATTTCAGACATTATCCGATAGCAATAAAAGACCTGGAATTTTGGCACACAGGTATGATGAAAAACTTATTTAACTTTTAATTCTTAGCATGCCTGGAAGAAAATGGTAAGATATGATCATATTTATGCTCAAGTGTGATCACTGATAAAATATGAGTTCATATATGAACATATATGGTCAGGTATAAGTCCATCTATAATCATGCATAAATATGACCCTCACCAGATACGAACATGTATGATCATATATGACATTGAACAATCATATCGCGTAACAGATGCTATAAAGGCGTGTAAAAATTTTTATTATGGAAATTGACGTCATTATGATCTATAAGTATGATAGAGACGAAAAAATTTTTTTTCACAAATCAAATTTTTTTTTGTACTCCTTTATGGCTCCCGAGGATGGTACCGGGAGCCATAAGGGTGTATAAAAAAAATTTAGTTTCCGGAACTAACGTGATTGTGACCATCAAGTATAAGAATGATAAAAAAAATTCGAACTTAAGAAAAATTTTTTCGTTAGTCGAAGAAAAATTTTAATTTGGAAAAAAAAAATTTTTTTTAAGTGCAAAAAAGAATGAAATTTTGAAAAAAATTTTTTTTTTAGTATTATACTTGAAGAACATAATGACATCGATTCTCGAAAAATAATCTTTTCTATATGCCTTTATGGCTCCCGGTACCCACGCCGTATAAAAAAAATCTGTCTATCGGTTGACCCTGCGGGCCAGCCCCAAAACTTCCCGCTGTTTTCGAGCTCGAAGAGCTCGAAAATACTTTTGTGTGCCATTGTTTTCGAAAAAAACCGATATTAGCATTTCTTTCTCCCACGATATCTCAGGAACGAATTGACCGATTTTGATGGTTGAGGTGGCAATCGGCGTATTTTATTGAGTTCTAGAGCTGATTAGATTTTGGAGTTGATCGTATAAGTCGTTTCTGAGAAATCAATAAAAAACAAAAAAAAAAAAAATTTTTTTAATTCTTATTCTTTGTATAACTTGTAAACTACATGACCGATTTACCCCAAAATCTATTCAAGACTAAGTTTTGGTGAGCTCTTTCGATCGCCACCAAGTACGTTCAAATCGGTTCATCCGTTCCAAAGATATCGTCGGACAAAAAAAAGTTCACACACACACACACACACACACACACACACACACACACACACACACACACACACACACACACACACACACACACACACACACACACACACACACACACACACACACACACACACACACACACACACACACACACACACACACACACACACACACACACACACACACACACACACACACACACACACACACACACACACACACACACACACACACACACGGACGTCCATCCGGGAATAGTCAGAATAGTTTCCTAGGACCTCAAAACGTCGACATCTGATGAAAACTCGATTTTCGAAAATCGGACCGAAACCAATAACTTCCCTTTTTTGAAAATTTGCAATTTTCTTAGCGGGAAGTTAAAAAATTTGATTTTTGGAAAAATAATTTTTTTGTCTTTTCTATACTTATCGGATATAATTACGTAGGCATCTAATTGACGTTAATTGATAATTATTTAATTATCAATCACTAAGTACTCATCGATTAGTTTTATTATCACTAATGTTATTATCATCAACTATTATTATTATTAGATAAGACTATTATTTTTCTGAAACGAATTTCTATCGAATCGATTTGTTTATAACATTAGTTTAAAAAAAAAAAAAACAGAGATGATATATATGGAAGAGGAGAAAGTCCCCGGTGCTAAGCAGCAGTGGAAGTAGTTCAGTGCTCGTCACTAGATGGCACCCAACCTATTGTGCTGTCCCTTGTTAGATATGTATTTCAGAGTTGTTATATTCTATACTTGATAACAATTCTGGCTCGGGTACTCATCTGATATTTGACAGAGTGGCAAGTGTCTGTTTTGGTGGTCATATAGTAGAAGCTTAATTACATTATCGAAATTATTCTTCATGCATTCTTTGATGTAATGAAACTCTCAAGGTTATAAACTGCCTGTTTAATTCTTCTGTTGATAGCTCTGAAAAATTTGCGATAACTTTTTCTGTATTGAAATTAAGTTCATCGTTGAAATGTTCTCTCAAAGTCCATGGTAAATCGATTTTAGTAATTATGCGAATTGAGAAAATTTTTTTCTTTTCTATACTTATAGGATGTAATTACGTCAATTCCCGGAAAAAAAATTTTTAACGCCCTTATGGCATCTGTAACGCTATTGAGTAATTTTCTATTTCTGATCAGTTATAGATTTTTATATATAGTCGTATACTGCCGTGCTTAGGAAAAAGGCAGTATTATATACGATCGTACATATTCATATATGATAAGGATTATTTTTCATCTGATTATTTATGAATATTTATATATGATCAAGCGTTTTTTTCCCTATCGAACGTAAATTTTAGTTTTATTTTACGTCCCGCATTTATTAATAATGTCGTCAAAACTTTTATATTTTATTCAATAGGTGATTCATTACTTCTTGTAATTATTCATGATAATAATAATGCAATTTTTTGGAACGTTGATAAAAATGATCAATTTTTTTTATCCGATTCAACAAATTCAAAATTTTCTATGGTCAGGTAAATTAAAAAAAAATTTTTATGAATAATTAGCATAAAAAAAAATAATAATAAGTCAATAACTTGCTCGTAGACGAGGAACCAGGCACCAGATTATTTTAAATGACTCAAATAAATTTCAAAGATCAAAAACGGAAGGTGATAAGACATTATCAAGAGTGTTTAGAATTAATGTACTCGACGAAGAAAACAATTCGCTTTCTGTTGAAGATTTCTGTGACGCAAATAATCAAGTATTCAGAAAAAATATATTCTTTTTTTGATATGATTATGAGCTATAAATTATACTAAATTTGATATATGACTAAAAAGAACTTCTATTAAGAGAAATAATTTTTTTTTTTAGATAACAATTCTCGCATTATCTGGAGATAAAATAATTATAGAGACATTCCCTGGAAACAGTAAACAAGAATTTTATTTAAAAAAAAAACTAGATACAAGTCAAGTGATAAAATACATACCGATAACAAATTTAGTGTTCGTTATTGACGGTAAGTAATTTGGGGCAAAATGGGCTGAAGGAAATTGAATAAAAAATTTATTGACAACTCGCGGAAAAATCATTTTATAAAATTTTGAAATATAATATTCTTTTATTTTAAAGTATGTTTTTCCACATATAGAGTTTTTTCATGCGGGAACACTAATTATTTCTAAGCTAAAAACTCCTGATTTTTTTTACTTCTTGTATCTATTTTTTAAAGGGTTTAGAAAAGATCGTCGTTGGAAGGATTAAAAAATTATTATTTTTCACTTTTTTATAACAATCTAAAGCAATGAAATGAAAAACGTAAATAAAGCAATCAAGAATTTTTTGATTATTTTGTTTTTTTATTGCTAAAAGCTACATAACAATTAAAAAAAAAAAATTTACTTGCATTTTTGAAATAGGGGAAGGGGGGGGGGGAGGCAAAACGGGATAGGCCGGCAAAATGGGATACCCTCAAAATTTCGTCAAAATTTTTTTTTCTCGAAAAACTTTCGAAAATGGTCAAAAATGACATCTAGTATCATTTTACACTATTAAAAGCTAAAAAAAAAACATTTATATTTTTTGCGAAAAGTATAAATGAAAAAAATGTACAAATTTTATCATACTACAAATTTATTTTCATGAAGTATCACAAATTAAGAAATTTATTTCTTTAATTAACTCAAGAATAATAACAACAATAATACTAATAAAAACTCTAAAACTGTAACATTGGTAATCATCATAATTTTAACTGTTACATTGTATTTTTCATAATTTTGTAATATTTTATAACTTTAGTGCTATAATATCACATTATTAACAGTTATGTTAATTTTCTAATATTCAATATTTAATTCATTCTCTTATAAAAATAATTTCTTTGGAATGAAAACTAACTAACATTATTTTTAACATAAGTATTAAAATTTATAATAAATAACGATAACGATATATAACTGATTCATCGTTAATGAAAGATAAATCTCTAAAATTATTTACAATAATCACAGATAAATTGAGTATCGTCGTCCGAAACACGTAAATTTTATTACTTACATCAATTTAGAAAGACATTATTACATCAATTTTATTCACTTGAAAAAAAAAAAAAAAAAAAAAAAATTACTTTTTTTTTGGGTATCCCATTTTGCCTGCAGAAAATATAAATTTTTTTTTTGATGGCAGTCTAAAATTCGTTATATTTATTTCAAATAGAATCAAAATGAAGCCAATTTACGATATTTATGTCCCTAAAAACTAAATTTTTCGTTAAGTATCCCGTTTTGCCCCCCCTTCCGCTAATTGTTATACATAAATGCATTGCTAATAAGATTACAAAATTTTTTTTGGGAATAAGATGCTTAATGACAATAATTATTTTAAGAAAAAAATCTTTCTTATAAAATTATTTTTATTGCTAAAAAGTGCATTTGCTAATTAACAATTTTTTTGCATTTATTAAAAAGTATTTATAAAAATTACTTTTATTCATTAATTCATTAAGCAATTGAGTTAGACCTTCGCTTCAAAGCTCAATTTGTTTAATGATTAATCGAGCATAAAAAAGACCTGAAGTGTTGTCAACTAAAAGACGATACCACTGATCACCAGCATTTTTCTGAAACCAATTTCTATCGTATCGATTTGTTTATAACAGTAGTTAAAGAAAAAGAAATAGAGAAGATAAATATGAAAGAGGAGAAAGTCACCAGTGCTAAGCAGCAGCGGAAGTAGTTCAGTGCTCGCCACTAGATGGCACTCAACCTATTGTGCTGTTCTTTGTTAGATATGTATTTCAGAGTTGTTATGTTCTATACTTGATAACAATTCTGGCTCGGGTACTCCTCCGATTTTTGACAGAGTGACAATTGTCTGTTTTGGTGGTCATATAGTAGAAGCTTGATTACATTATCTAAATTATTCTTCATGCATGCTTAGATGTAATGAAACTCTCAAGGTTTTAAACTGCCTATTTAATTCTTCTGTTGATAGCTTTGAAAAATTCACTAACTTTTTCTGTATAAAAATTGAGTTTATCGTTGAAAAGTTCTCAAAGTCCATGGTAAATCAATTTTAGCAATTAATCGAATTGATGAGACATGAGCATATTCATTTTCTACTACAAGGTATTTCATTTCATTCATGTCTTGAACATCTTCAAATAAAAAAATTGTCGAAATTTAAAACAAAATTCAAATACAAAACCAATATTCAATAAATGAAATCAGTTCTGCCCACTTTCTTTTTTTATCACAAACATGACATTCCAGTCAATTAATTATTTTTTTTTTTTATAGACACAATTTTGTATACATCAACAATAAATGACTCAAACCAATGGGAAACTAAGGAGCACATTTTAACAGAGTCATTTAAAAAAAAAATATCGTCCATTGTAATGCACTCAAATGTAATTTTCTTCGGTACAAAAAACGGTAATAATTTACAACAAAAAAAAAAAAAAAAATTTATTGAAGCCAAAAATTAATGAATTAATTTCAAATTTGAATTCCTTAGGAAAAATTTATATCTTCTCAACACTCAGTATCCAACAGTTACAGAAATGTCAATTATGTTACTTGCCCTACAAAAAATTAAACATCGACAGTAATCCGATAATAAAATTAAACATAACAGAAATAAACGATAAAATTTTAATTGTCGCAGTTACCGCGACCAAAATATTTACAATTGATTGGCATAATTAATTAATTAAAAGAAAAATAATTTGAAATTTCCAATAAAAAAAAAAAAAAAAAAAAAAAAGTAGTAATTATTTGTCAGTTGTCTGGTGTCTGGTCTTGCTGATGCTTAAGAAAAAAATTAAAAGATAGCGCGTGCCCCGAGTCGCCAGTGGATCAGCAGATGAGGAAATTAATCGATCGCGGGGAATTTTTTTTTTTTTTTTGGTGGTGGTTAATGTTTTATGTAGTTTGAGTGCGTGAGAATGTGAGAATACTCGTCGATAAGTGTATGTATTTATGTAGGGGGAAGGGGGAGGAGAAGGATATGTGAAGAAATGGAAGAGTTAATAAAAGAAGAGAATGAAGAAAAGGGACGATCGACCACCGGTGAGACCACCGGTGATGCTTTTGGGAGATGCTACTTGATTTACTTTGTTTTTAAACTTACCTGTACTTTATATACACCAATAATTTATATATATATATTTATTAGGGTGTATTGAGTACGAGTCAATGTGACTTTTTTTATTGTGATGCCAAGATTTTTATAATTTTTTTAGTGGTGTGCAAAGATGTGGTCACTAGACTTTTAAATTTAGAGGTGTTCCATGTAATTTAAAAATTTTTAGAATATTTTAGGCCATAGATCGTTAATTAATGATTTTAATTACATAGAAATATGTTAAGAGAAAAGTGATGGCAGATTTAATTTTTTTACAAAAAGTCGATGGGCAAAAAAAAGTTAAATTTTGTCACTTATGATGGTAATAAAAATATATGATCTGATCATATTTTTTTCTTTTGAATTTTTATAAATGTACGCAGAAAAAAATTAATTGATGCCGAAAAATATTCATAAATAAAAAAAAAATTTTTTTCATGTCAGAAATTTTTTCTACTTAAAAAATTTTCACTCTAATCAAGAAAATTTTTTCTTCAAAGAAATAATTTTTTCTTCGTTCAAAAAATTTTTCTCTCCTTTTAAGATTTTTTTTCATTTCAGAAATTTATTATTCACTCCTGAAATTTTTTTTCTTAAATCAAGAAATATTTCCGTCACTCAAGAAATTTCTCTTGATTCAAGGAATTTTTTCTCCGCTCACCAAAATTTTATTAGGTCAAGAAATTTTTTCTTAACATAATAAAATTTTCCATATAAAAAAAATCACATATATGGTCAAAATATATATAAAAATATATGGTAAATATCAGAAAATATATGTGGCGAATTTAACTATATTTTCTGATATATTTTTTTTTATATTAAAAAATATAATACTCATCATATACGAGTCCATATATGTTTAGCATGTATAAAATATATATGTCAATCATATACAAATAATATATATATTACCATATATGAAAACATATATTTATATATATTTTTAACAATATATAGTTTTTCCATGCGGGGTATCAACACTAGTCTTAAGAGGGGTCTGAACTTTTTTTTTCGTCACACTCAAGTCGTCAAACGGTACTATTTCTGTGGCACTTGCGCAGTAAATGGAAACTTTGTCCACGGTCCCGACTAGAATTTTCCATAATGACCTGATGAGGACCTTGTCAGGTTAACCTTATTTCAAGTACGGTCCCAATCAGGGTATCCTGACGAGAAACTGATATGGATGTAACGCGTAAGACCCATGAGGTCCTTATCAGGATTACCTTATCAGGTGCTTACCAGGATAACTTCATCAAAGCCTTATCAAGATTACCTTCTCAGGACCTTATCAGGATATCCTCATCAAATCCTTATCAGGGGTGCCTTATTAGTAATTATATATAAAAAAAATAATAAATTGCGAAAAAAAAATAAGAGAATTTTGATTCAATCGGGAATGTTATCTATTATATTAATAAGAGCATTGATTAGAGGAAGTAGACGTATTTTTTATTAATGAAAAAATACTGATGACTGCTGGGCTCGAACCTGCGCCCTTCCGATTCAAAGTCCTTGATGCTATCCACTGGGCTGACATACACAAGTGATCTAGTAAGTGTAAACATAATATTCATTATGATGTCAAAGAATAACTGATGAAGAAGTCAAAAATCCGTGCTGCAATGATTGAAGTGATTTTTATATAATATTTTTTTGTACTTTGTTTGAATTTTAGCCTGTAAATGAAATATTTAAAGGGACTGGATAACTTTTTTTTTGAATGAACTTGTTTCAAGTTTAATCGACAGCATTGTAAAAATTGGTAGGTTTCGAGCCAACACTTTTCTCCGTGTGACATCTAATTATGGAAGCGCATTAGCATGTTTTAAATACCAAGAAAATTAAAAAATCTAGATTATTATTTTTATTATTATTTATATTTATAAAAAGTCGTTTTTGTTCTTAAAAACAATTGAACACAGACCAATAATTATAATAAAAAAGTCTGTTTTTAGTCTAAACGCGATTTAAAACAGACTAAATATCATACGAAAATAAGTCTGATATTAGCCTGGATAAGGAATAGTACGGGCAAAAACAGATTAAATTCTTATATAAAATAAATACGATTTATAAACTTGAATTAAAGGAAAAATATTTGAATTTATCATTTATTTTAAAACAGATCTAATTTTTTGACCCGGGAACCTTTACGATTAAAACGGTACTGCTCAGGTCTGGTTTAATCGTATTTATTTTCCGAAACGGTCTTCTACGCTCAAAACAGGGCTCGTTTTAGGCAGTAAATGAGACTTCAAAGGGTTCGGAAACTTTTACGATTAAAAAAGACCTGAGATTTCGACTCGGGTTGAGCGAAAAGCTTGGACAAAAATTGCTATAGACCCTACTTAAGGGTAAAAGTACTAGAATTGTTTTCTTCGTCAGTTTAAAATCACAATCTATTTATTTCGAATAATTTTTAACTTCCCGCTAAGAAAATTGTAAATTTTCAAAAATTCGGGAAGTTATTGGTTTCGGTCCGATTTACGAAAATCGAATTTCCATCAGATGTCGACGTTTCGAGGTCCTAGGAAGCTATCCTGACTAATTTCACGATGATGTCCGAGTGTATGTATGTATGTATGTATGTATGTAAATATTCATAACTCTTGAACGGGTGAACCGATTTTGATCGTTGAGGTGTCATTCGACGCGGCTTGTTAATGTCTTGAAGCCGTAAAAATTTGAACTTAATCGGTAGGGTGCGTTCAGAGATATTTCAAAAATAAAATTTTTTCGAAAATGTTTTATTTGGATAACTTTTAATTTGCTCGATGGATTGATTCCAAAATCTAATCAGCTCTAAAACTCTATAAGCCGCGTCGAATGCCACCTTAACCATCGAAATCGGTTCATTCGTTCAAGAAAAACCGTTGACGAAAGAATTCAAAAAAAAATTTTTCCTTGGTTTTTTTGAAATTTCTCAAAAACGGCTAAATAAATCAATTTCAAAATTTGATCAGCTTCAGAACTTGATAAAACGCGTCGATTGCCACCTCAACCATCAAAATCAGTTAATTCGTTCGCGAGATATCGTGGGAGAAGGAAATGCTAAAAAATGGTTTTTTACAAAACAATGGCATACAAAAGTATTTGCGAGCTCGAAGAGCTCGAAAATGTATTTACAATGATGTTTTCGAGCTCAACGAGCTCGAAAACAGCGGGAAGTTTTGGGGCTGGCCCGCAGGGTCAACTGACAGACCGATTTTTTTTTTTGTGACGTCTTTATGTATTCACTGTTGCAACACTTCTTCCTTGAATTAGATAAACTCTATAAAACTCGATGTCACTAGTTATATAAGGCAACTATTTTTTAGCGATCCTGTTGCGCCCAACTCTGATCTATTTATTTTTCATATTCGACTTCTGATCTCAACCTCGATGCTTCGCGATAACTTCGGGTCTTGTGGCATTTAAAAATCAAGTAAGACGTATCTCACATCAACTTTCCATTTTTTTTTTTTTACAATGTAATGCATTTATTAGTTTGTAATCAATTCTGCGTTTAAAAATGAATTATAATTTTCTGTAATTAGTTAAATGTATTGATGATCGCATGAATGTTAACTTGTTGTGCAACAAAATTATCTCAAGAAAATATTGATGAACGGAAATGTTGAAGGACACTATTTTCAATTTCAATGTATAAAAGTCAGCGATCCACAGATTAATTATACAAAAGAATACAGAACTTCGGGAAACAACGATCGGTAAAGACCAGTTGTTGCTTAAATATTTTTAATTATAACTTTTATACCCCGGGAAAAAATGTTTTTATAAAATTTTGTAAAATTTTATAAAATTTTACAAAATTTTAGTACTAACATTTTACAAAATTTTATAAAATTTTATACTGAAAATGGCCTGGTAAAATTATATCAAATTTTATAAAGTTTTATCAAATTTTATGAAGTTTTATAAAAATTTATAAAATTTTATGAAACTTTGTAAAATTTCATAAAATTTTACCAGGCCATTTTCAGTATAAAGTTTTATAAAATTTTGTAAAATTTTATAAAATTTTATAAAGTTTTATAAAATGATTTTTTTTTCCGGGACGGGTCACCCATCCAATTAATGGCCAACCTCGATGCTGCTTAACTTTTGTTATTGAAGAATCGTAGTCTGCTCCGCTCGTCTATTGGTCACTTGTAGCTAAGAAATATTCATGGCTGTATTTATGATTACTCATGAATACTTATCAGCCATATTTCATAGTTTAATGTATAATTATATATAAAAAAAAGATTTGAATAATTCAACTATCGACTGTTTAATGGACATAAAATTTTAAAATTAATTAAATTTATTGATTTTTCATGATTTTTATTTGTGAATTAATGACGAAACCTTTGAACTTTTTCTTGAGTAACGACGATTTAATTTGAATTGCTAGTTGACAAAATAAAAGTTTAAAAACATTAAATTCAAAATTATCACATTATGTAATATATATATAAATATGTAAGAGAAAGGGGTGGCGGGGGTAGGCGAAACGAGGTACTCCTAAAATTTTATAAAAAAAAATTTTTTTTTTTTAAATCTATTATAACCATCCCAAAATTACTTTTGTAAATATAATTGAGCATTATTTCGAATTTTTTTCGTTAAACTTTTTCAAGAATCTAGTGCCGGTCGAAAAATGTTAAAGACTTTTGTATTATGATAAAAACTATTAAAAACTTTTTTATCTTCCTTTGCATCCAATAATTGTGTAAAATATAATTTTCCTTAATGTAAATAACTTACAAAAAATTTTAATAAAATCAAACTTATTCAATATTCAGAATTTTTTTTTTTTTTACATTTTTCTAGGGGTACCCTGCATATATTTAGGTAATCAATTATATTTTTTATAATATAATTTTCATATTTGTTTATCACCATATTTTGCCCGCAAAAATGGAATTTTTTTTTTTTATGGCCATTGAAAATTTTATTTATTTACTTTGAATTTCTAACAATTTTTATAATAATTTGTAATAAACGTTATAAAATTGTGTGACATTTTATCAAATTATACAAAATGCTACCCTACACTAGATGCGATAGTGGCATCAAGTTCTCTAAAGTTTTATGAAATATTATATAATTTTATAAAATTTCATACAATTATATAAAATTTTATCTAATTATTACTCCCCTTTTGAGATCTTACTTTATAAAATTGTATAAATTTGTATAAGATTTTATAAGATCGCATATAATTTTATGAAATCGTATACAACTTTATAAAATTTTATAAAATTTCATCTAAATATTACTTCTCTTCTAAGGACTTACTTCATAAAATTATATAAAATTGGATAAGATTGTATAAAATTTTATATAATTTTATGAAATCGTATACAACTTTATCATATTTTATAAAATTTCATCTAAATATTACTTCTCTTCTAAGGACTTACTTTATAAAACTATATAAAATTGTATAAGATTGTATAAAATTTTATATAATTTTATGAAATCGTATACAACTTTATCATATTTTATAAAATTTCATCTAAATATTACTTCTCTTCTAAGGACTTACTTTATAAAACTATATAAAATTGTATAAGATTGTATAAAATTTTATATAATTTTATGAAATCGTATACAACTTTATAAAATTTTATAAAATTTCATCTAAATATTACTTCTCTTCTAAGGACTTACTTCATAAAATTATATAAAATTGGATAAGATTGTATAAAATTTTATATAATTTTATGAAATCGTATACAACTTTATCATATTTTATAAAATTTCATCTAAATATTACTTCTCTTCTAAGGACTTACTTTATAAAACTATATAAAATTGTATAAGATTGTATAAAATTTTATATAATTTTATGAAATCGTATAAAACTTTATAAAATTTCATACAATTATATCAAATTCCATTTAATTATTATTTCCCTCACTAAGAAATTACTTTATAAAATTGTATAAGATTGTATAAAAATTTATATAATTTTATGAAATTATATAAAAGTTTATACAATTTTATAAAATCTTATAAAATTTCGTACAATTATATAAAATTTCATCTAATTATTACTTCCTTTTTAAGGTCTTACCATATAAAATTTTATAAAATTTTATAAAATTCTATGAAATTTGATAAAATTATATAAAATTATATGAAATTCTATAAAATTTCGCTGTACAGTCTTATAAAATTATATAAAATTTTATATAATTTTATACAATTGTGTAAAACTTTATAAAATTTTGTTATATTTTATACAATTTTATAAAATGTCATACAATTTTATAAAATTACATTTATTTATTACGTTCCTTACTCAGATCTTACTTTATAAAATTTTAGAAGATTTTATAAAATTTTTGAAGAGTTTATAAAATTGTATAAAATATTATAAAATTTTATAAAATTGTATGAATTTTTATAAAATTTTGCTGTAAAATCTTATAAAATCTTACAAAATTTTATAAAATTGTATAAAATTTTATATTATTTTATAAAATTTTATAAAAACATTTTTTCCCGGGACTACATACTAAATTTAAAAAAAAAAAGTTTAATATTTTTTATAGAAAATATTGTGCTTTATAAACTAATCCGAGTACTTTTTTATCGTATCTTTGATAGTTTCTCGTAATATTTCAATTAAATAATTATTTTATTTTTCCAGCTCAACATATAAAATAAAAAAATGTCGAAAATAATTTTGTTATTATCAATTTTCGTATTGATTGGTCTCTATGTTGGTGCAGATGCATGTGCAGGCGGTTGGGTGAGTAACTACCATAACATACACGGAAAAAAAAAGTTAAAATTTACTCGAATTATCAATACTATTCATTGTTTCTAATATTACTGCGGCGCCCGGGTGTAATTTTATCATAGGTTGAATGGGGAATCACTCTTACGAGACACACATACACACAACACACACACCCACGTATGCAAACGTCCCGGATCAAAAAATTAGATCTGTTTTAATATACCCGGGAAAAAATTTTTTTATAAAATTTTATACAATTTTACCAAATTTTATAAAATTTTATAAAATTGTATACGATTTTATATAATGTTATACAATCTTATAAAATTTTACAAAATTTTTACTTTTTATACTCGATTCAAAATTTAAAAATTTTATAAGATTTGATGAAATTTTATGAAATTTAATGAATTATTGTAAAATTTTATAAAATTTTACCTCACCTGAGACGCAATAATGGTATAAAATTTTACAAAATTGTATAAAAGTTTATAAAATTGTATAAACTTTTACACAATTGTATAAAATTTTGTATAATTTTGTAAAATCTTATTCCAATATTACCTCCCGTACTCACATCTTGCTCTGCAAAATTTAATAAAATTTTCTAAAATTGTATAAAATTTCATAAAATTTTATAAAAATGTGTTAAATTTTATAAAATTGTATACAATTATATAAAATTTTATAAAAAAATTTTTTCCCGGGTAAATGATAAATTCAAATATTTTTTCTTGAATTCAAGTTTATAAATCGTATTTATTTTATATAAGAATTTAATCTGTTTTTGCCCGTACTATTCCTTGTCCAGGCCAATATCAGACTTACTTTCGTATGATATTTAGTCTGTTTTGAATCGCGTTTAGACTAAAAAAAGACTTTTTTATTATAATTATTGGTCTGTGTTCAATTGTTTTTAAGGACAAATACAGGACTTTTTATAAATATAAATAATAATAATAATCTAGATTTATTAATTTATTTTAATTTTCTTGGTATTTAAAACATGCTAATGCGCTTCCATAATAAGATGTCATACAGAGAAAATGTTGACTCAAAACCTACCAATTTTTACAATGCTGTCGACTAAACTTGAAACAGGGAGTAAAGCATCAAAAAAATTATCGTGCTCTTACAAAAAATGATTATACTATCACATTACTTATTACGTGCGAGAAACTTATCGATGAGCTTCGATATCAATTACTTCCAAACATTATAATAATTTTGATGCAGCATAATAATTTTTTATAAGAGCATAGTAATTTTTTGGATACTTTACTTTCTGTTTCAAGTTTGGTCGACAGCATAATAAAAATTGGTAGATTTCGAGCCAACATTTTCTCCGTAGCACAAGAATTTTGATGTTTTCTTATGCCAAAATATTTTCAATTTTATCCAGTAAATAAGAGAAAATTCTTGACATTTTAAGAGTTGTTTTATCACTTTTATTCAATGATATAAATATTCAATGAAGACAACTAAAAAATTAAGCTGTCAAATTTTCATCAACTGCCGACATTTTCGAACAAAAGATAGTAAATAAATAGTAAATAAAACATAATCAATTCTGCAACTTAATATTTTTTCATAAATATTGCCCATAAATAAAAATTTTATAAGTCCATGATTTAATCTAGTTTAGTCTTTGCAAATTTTCAGAACTAAAATTTTTTAAAGTTCAAAACTTAATCTAGTTTTGTCTGCCCGTAACGCAATTGTTTTTTAAAACAACAGATTAAAAATAGCCTAACATTTTTATAAAAGATCAAAAACAGATGAAAAAGTCCAATTAGACTAAAATCAGATCAAATTTTTCGGCCCGGGATACACGGAAAAAAAAACGTTAATATTTAGTCGGATTATCAATACTTTTTATTGTTCCAAATATTACTGCGGCGCCCGGTCGTGATTTTATTGTATATCGTAAAATATAAGGTTAAAATATATGAGTGATTTGTTAAAATATACTTTTGCTCAAAAACATTACGCATACACAAAAAAAAAACAGATATCTTGAGTCAAGAAAATATTCTTGAAGACAAACGTTTTCGGGAACCAAGTCAAGATTTTCTTGAGCCAAGAGAATTCGTCTTGGTTGGAGAAGATTTCTACTTTATCTGAGAAAATTTAGGTCTCCAAAAAAATTTTCTTGAATCAAGAATATTTACCTTCAGTCGAGAATTTTTTTTTGTGTGTAATAATTTTTAATATCTTCTTACGTAATCCCTGGCGTAAATTTTTTGGACTTTTCTCCAAAAAAATTTTCAGAAGGGTTTAGAACTTTAGAACTGAGTTTTTCAGAGAAAATTCCGAAAAATTTTTACCAGGGATAATTGCTAACCAGTAAATTTTACGAAATGTTCCGCAATAATTAAAATAAAGAATGCATTTACTCATATCTGTTAGTAACTTCACTACAATACTGTAATTGTTGAAAACAATTCCTACTAAAAATTGAAAAATTAATGAATTAAAAAATTTTTTTTAGTGCCATCCATCTCAGGGTTATAATTGTTGTGCAGGCCATCAATGTAATTCGTATTTATTTCAAGGTTCATGTATAACTGATGAGGAATTTGATGGTCGAATGTAAAGCGGAGTTTGAGAAGCGAAAAAAAACATATGATAACCCGCATGGAAAAGCTATATATTGTTAAAAGTATATAAAAAAATATATGGTGAATATGTGATAAATATATAGCGGCAAAAATATCTATATTGAAAAATATATGTTTTTTACATATATTGGATTATATATTTATCATAATATATTTACTTGTATATAATATCCCGGGAAAAAATGTTTTTATAAAATTTTATAAAATTTTACAAAATTTTAGTACTAACATTTTATAAAATTTTATAAAATTTTATACTGAAAATGGCCTGGTAAAATTTTATCAAATTTTATAAAGTTTTATAAGAATTTATAAAATTTTATGAAACTTTGTAAAATTTTATAAAATTTTACCAGGCCATTTTCAGTATAAAATTTTATAAAATTTTGTAAAATTTTATAAAATGATTTTTTTTTTCCGGGGCGGGTCACCCATCCAATTTATGGCCACCCTCGATGCTGTTTAACTTTTGTTATTGAAGAATCGTTGTCTGCTACGCTCGTCTATTGGTCATTTGTAGCTTAGAAATATTCGTGGCTGTATTTATGATTACTCATGAATTCTTATCAGCCATATTTTATAGTATTAATTTATAATTATATATAAAAAAAAGATTTGAATAATTCAACTATCGATTGTTTAAGTCACATAAAATTTTAAAATTAATTAAATTTATTGATTTTTAATGATTTATATTTTTGAATTAATGGCGAAACCTTTGAATTTTTCCTTGAGTAATGAAGAATTAATTTTAATTGATAGTTGACAAAATAAAAGTTTAAAAACATTAAATTCAAAATTATCACATTTTGTAATATATATATATATAAATATGTAAGAGAAAGGGGCGGCGGGGGTAGGCAAAACGAGGTACTTCTAAAATTTTATGAAAAAAAAATTTTTTTTTTTAAATCTATTATAACCATCCCAAAATTACTTTTGTAGATATAATTGAGCATTATTTTGAATTTTTTTTCGTTAAACTTTTTCAAGAATCGAGTGCCAGTCGAAAAACGTTAAAGAATTTTGTATTATGATAAAAACTATTAAAAACTTTTTTACCTTCCTTTGCATCCAATAATTGTGTAAAATATATTTTTTTTAATGTAAATAACTTACAAAAAATTTTAATAAAATCAAACTTATTCGATATTCAGAATTTGTTTTTTTCTACATTTTTCTGGGGGTACCCTGCATATATTTAGGTAATCAATTATATTTTTGATAATGTAATTTTCATATTTGTTTATCACCATATTTTGCCCGCAAAAATGAAATTTTTTTTTTATGGCCATTGAAAATTTTGTCTATTTACTTTGAATTTCTAACAATTTTTATAATCAATTGTAATAAACTTTATAAAATTGTGTGAAATTTTATCAAATTTTACAAAATGCTACCCCACACTAGATGCAATAGTGACATCAAATTCTCTAAAGTTTTATGAAATATTATAAAATTTTATATTATTTTATAAAATTTCATACAATTATATAAAATTTTATCTAATTATTACTCCCCTTTTGAGATCTTGCATATAAGATTGCATATAATTTTATGAAATCGTCTACAACTTTATAAAATTTCATCTAAATATTACTTCTCTTCTAAGGACTTACTTCATAAAATTATATAAAATTGTATAAGATTGTATAAAATTTTATATAATTTTATGAAATTGTATAAAACATTATAAAATTTTATAAAATTTCATCTAAATATTACTTCCCTTCTAAGGAATTACTTTATAAAATTGTATAAAATTTTATATAATTTTATGAAATCGTATAAAACTTTATAAAATTTCATACAATTATATCAAATTTCATTTAATTATTACTTCCCTCACTAAGAAATTACTTTATAAAATTGTATAAGATTGTATAAAAATTTATATAATTTTATGAAATTATATAAAAGTTTATACAATTTTATAAAATCTTATAAAATTTCGTACAATTATATAAAATTTCATCTAATTATTACTTTCTTTTTAAGGTCTTACCATATAAAATTTTATAAATATTTATAAAATTCTATGAAATTTGATAAAATTATATAAAATCATATGAAATTCTATAAAATTTCGCTGTACAGTCTTATAAAATTGTATAAAATTTTATATAATTTTATACAATTGTGTAAAACTTTATAAAATTTTATATAATTTTATACCATTTTATAAAATGTCATACAATTTTATAAAATTACATTCATCTATTACGTTCCTTACTCAGAGCTTACTTTATAAAATTTTATTGAATTTTATAAGATTTTATAAAATTGTATAAAATATTATAAAATTTTATAAAATTGTATGAATTTTTATAAAGTTTTGCTGTAAAATCTTATAAAATCTTACAAAATTTTATAAAATTGTATAAAATTTTACATTATTTTATAAAATTTTATAAAAACATTTTTTTCCGGGATTTTGTATTTTTCTATATATATTATCTCATATAATGCTCAATATATTCTTATCATATATGGATAGTATATATATAATTTATAAGTATAATATAATAAACTTGATATATATATCCATATATTTTGACTCATATAATTAGTGGTATATGGTCGCTATATAATTGATCATATATGAAAGAATTTATATGATTAAATATATGGTTCGCGGTATATTGGAATTATATTTTCTCAGTATATCAAAACTTATATTTTTCGCAATATATTAAAAATTTTATTTTTTAATATACTTTTTCAATTTCTACACAATCCCACAAAAAAAAGTCAAATTTATTATTTTTTCTCCTTCTTTTCATTGACCTTATATTTACTGGCAATAACCTAAGAAAAGTAAAAAAAGTGCCATATATTTTACAATATATTGGAAACCATATATTTTGCAATATATTGGAAAACATATATAAAAAATATAAAAAATACTATATATTAATTAATATACTACTTTTAATATAATATATCAATATAAAAAAGATATATTAAAATATATATGTAAAACATACATAAAAAGTCATATATTGATAAATATATTGATAATATATTCTAGCAATATATTTTTTTTCAATATATTATCATATATTAATACGGCAAAAATATAAATATTATTTTATATATTGTACAATATATCACATTATAATATTCATATATTCTATCATATATGTTTTCACATACAAAATTTTTTCATGCGGGTAATACTGTACAGACTTGAAAATTTATTTTGTTAATTAATAAAAGTCTCTTATTCACAAAACTAATTTCAAAAAACACTGATTCATGTTTTGAGTGTGCGCACATTACACGACCAGAGAAATGTTAAATAGACAGTAGTTACATAAAGAATCTGCCTATCGGTTGACCCTGCGGGCTAGTCCTAAAACTTCCCGATGTTTTCGAGCTCCCTGAGGAGCTCAAAAACCTTGTTGTGAATACATTTTTGAGCTCTTCGAGCTCAAAAATACTTTCGTATGCCATTGTTTTCGAAAAAAACCGAAAATATTAAAATGAGTTTTGTTGTTGAAATTTGAGGGTTAATAACTAGGCTCAATTTTAAAGGTATGGTGGAGTTGTTGGGCCTAAAATTATAAGTTACTGCGAGCGAGGTTGTCAAAATTAGAACAGTAGTTTGAGCTTCCAAAGCCTCAGTTCTTTTGATGTTGGACTTGCCGCTGAATGTAATATGTTATTTAAGTCCTCGATGTCCTAAACGAAGCGCATGGAGAACTTAATCACCCTTCTAAAAAAATGTTTTAACCCTCCATGGCCTGCCATATTTTTAATATGTAACTTTGAATGAGCTCGATTCTTTAGCATGATATTATTGTTATACATAAAGATATTTCCAACTGATCGTGAGTGTCCGAGTAGCAATGCGGCAGTGGTTTTGCTTCATATTCGTAAGGTCGTGGTTTCGAATCCCGGCGGCAGCAGATTAGTTTTCAGCAGTTTTTTTTCAAATTCTTCAGCAATTTCCGTTTTCAGATACATCGTTTGCATTTATTATTCACATAAAATAATTAATTAATCATATACTAATAAGTCAAAGGCTCTAATTCTTTAATTCGAATTTCGAATGACATAGTACTATTCTATTCGAACGCCGGTTCACTGCGTTTTGGTCCCAAAACATTTCATCCCCGACAACTCATCCCCGACAATTCATCCCCGACAATTCATCCCCGCGACGATTCATGACAATGACAACTTACACTTAGACAAATAATACCCGATAATTTACCTGTTGGACAATTGATACTTCAATAAAAATATTAAATACAATAAACCAGCTATAAATATTGTTAATTATGAACATTTTATCAATATAATTTTAATACACACTTTCTCATAACCACATCATTTAGCACCATAGTACATAATCGATCGTTAATAATTATTTACTTTATATTAATAATAAAATATTATCTCTTAATTACTTATTAACATTAATTTTGAGCGATCAATATAGTTAACTAATTAGTATCACAATTGCTTAAGGCACTTATACAAAACAATTGAATATACAAGACAACATAATATCCAGAAGTCGCGATACTTGACTACATTTCAATGATCTTTTAGATAATATCGTTATTATTATTGTAATTATTCTTATTATTATTATTATTGTTGTTGTTTCAATTAAATCATTGGGTTACTAAACTCAAAGTTACATAATATTCGGTTGATGGAAAAAAGTATAGATAATTTTTTTCATGGATTTGATGTGCTTGATAATAGTACAAATATTGATTAAAATAAAAAATGATTAGAAATAATTATCAATATAAGGTAGATTGTCATGGTTAAGATGTCATAAGATGAACAGTCGTCGGGATGATTTATCTCACAGATATATTGTCGGGGATTAATTGTCCAAGGATGATTAGTCGTGCGAATAATGTGTCGGGGATGAGCTGTCGGGGATGAAATGTTTTGGGACCAAAACGCGTGACACTGTCAGAAACAAGGCCACTGTGAGGATCAGAAACTGCGACCTGAAACATTCCGAGGGTCAGAAACTAAGTCTCTGAATGTCAATTTTTAAAACGTCAATTTAAATTATTAATTTAATTCAAATAATTATTTTACGCGCATTATTTTATTTGACAAATCATAAAGTAGTCGATAGAATTATTATTTTTCTCATTAAATTAAATCTTAAATTAATTATTATAAGAAACTGGGCCCCTTACCTTAATAACATAACTATTTTATAATAAAAATAATATTAGTAAATACCCGGCAGTAAAAAATGATCTCCCAGAATTGACAAAATAATTGATTTAAAAAATTATGTATTTATGTAATTAATCATCGGCTTTTTAATAACCAGGTTGATATTTTGAGTACTAGGTTGTTGAGGTTCGTTAATAAGATATTTGTGAGGTAAATTTATCGATGAGTTAATGGAAATAAAAAAGACCATGTAAGAAAATACTATAAGGAGTGGAGGGTAATTGCAGGTTGTCATTACACGTTTTTAGTGCAACCCAACTTCAGAGATACCTCATTTTACATTTCATCCTTTCTCGCGTATATTACGCTCGTTATTACCATTTTTTTCTCGGTTCCTACTTTTATTTTCACAATTGTGTTGTAACTGTTGGCTGTGGATGAGGATGAAGAATTTTACCGCACGTCTTAGATGATGCTCAAGATCGTGACAAAGTTATTTACTAGGATTATTTAAAAGAATAATTCCACTCGTTCTTTGTTATTTTGCAATTACTATTATACTTTATACTTGTTTTGAGAAAAGTAATCAAGATATTTTCCATTTTTTTTCTTAAATTTTTTTTTTGTGACCTCAAGGTAAAAAAAAATTCTAACGTATATAAAATTCTAGTCACTAGATCCTAAAGTAATGAATTAAAATAATTTTCTACAGACGTCAATTGTAAAATGAAATTTTTTTTTATACTAATTAACTTTAATTAAAATTACCGCTCGAAAACAGCAGAAAGTTTTGGGGTTGGCCCATAGGGTCAAACGTTTTTCGAATTTTTTTCTATCCCACACCTCAGACGCAAACCCGGGTTGAAAAATTTGATCTGATTTTAGTCTAATTGAACTATTTGATCTGTTTTTGATCTTTTATAAACATTTTAAGCTGATTTTGATCTGTTGTTTTAAAAAATAATTGCGTTATGGGCAGACAAAACTAGATTAATTCTTGAACCCCGCATGAAAATAACATATATTTTGATTATATATAAAAAAATATACCGTAAATATATAATTTTATAAAACGGCAAAAATGTATGTATAATAAAATATAATATTTATATAAATTCAAAGTTATACTTTGATTTATAATTTAAATTATAAAAAAATATATACATATTTTCATAATATGTAATATAATTATAAAACATAATTTTTAACTTATAAAATTCATTATAAATTTACATATATTGGAATGATATATAATATAATATATTTTTTTATATATTAAATATTATATTGATAAATATATTTTTTTATATAATTGACGTTGGAGAATCTCAAGATATTGAATTGTATATTGTATTATATAATACATTATATATCTAAAAATATAAAATAAAATATGAAAAATAAAGACTTTCAGTTTGACGATGATTGTGAGTATCAATGAGAATATATTTTATTCGAGTAAATTAAGTATGTAGATCGAACTTGAAAGAAAGTTTGTAGAGAGAGTCGTTATGACTATAAATTTTCATTTATATGATTAATTTTTAATATAAAAAAATAATTACTCGAAATAACATAAGTTTTAGAGGATACCGAAAGAGCATTCATGGAACTGAAAATTTTTCGAAGCACAAAAGTGTCATGTATATCTTTTAATATATACAAGCTTATATACGAGCATTATATATTATATTATACTGTTAATAATATAATTTGAATTATAAAATCATAATATATATAAACCTATAAATTGATACTATATAATGACATATATTTTTTTTATATAATCTAATATTATATGGAGTTTTTATAATGATAATATAAGCCAAAATATAAAATTATATATTATATTGATATACTTTTAAAATATAAAATTTTATATTGAAAACGGCAAAAAAGTAGTTATTTTTAAATATATAATTATTTATATTCTAAATTATACTATAATATAATAAATATTATATTATCTGATATCATTTCAAAGTATAAGTTTTTTTCATGAGGGACTCAAAAAAATTTAGTTCTGAAAATTTGCAAGGACTAAACTAGATTGAATCATGGACTTGTAATATTTTTATTTTTGGGCAGTACTTATAAAAAATATATTACGTTACAGAATTGATTTTTAAGAAAAATTTGAATACTTGTAATTCACGATGAACGTAATGATTAAAAATAAAATGAGCAATTGAGGTGTACACTTCTGGTTCTTCCGCCATTTTTTTTTTTTTTTTTATTAGAAGTATCAGAAAAGGCAATAAACTAAATAACCAAAAATATGTAGAAGCAGAAATGGAGACAGTAAACCACCATGCGAATGGAATGAGAAATCAGTCATGCAATAAAGGAGACGACACTGAAGATGTAGATAATGATCTTGGCAATCCAACGTGAAATGCGTTTTGTTTGCCAGCAATCAAATATATACATAGCATACCTTAGCACAAATGAAACAGCCTCAGGACATTCTAAGTCGTGTTACACTATAAATTGCTTTCTTACAACAGCTTGTATATGTTACCATTACCATGCTGTAACTACTAACGGCCACTTAACGTGTACTTTATTTATTATCACAGACACATTCATCGTCTGACGCTTAATGTCAACCCTCAACTCGTTTAATTCCATCCATACTATTCCCCAAAAATATATATTCTTATATATACATGGCTATAAATACTATTAGAAGGGTAATTTCCGTCTAACTACATGGAGAATTATATTTTGGGATTTTCGCTGAAAAATATGGAGTATAATTACTGAATTTATGTTCAAATGTTAAAACGCTATTGGAATTTTGTAATTTTTATTAGAAGAATAGGAACAAAATGCTGCATAGTAAATTTGATAAAAATTTATTTATTTAATGCCTACTAGTTTATTTAGTTGAATTTTATTAGTAAAAATTACTATTTGTTTCCGTGAAATTCACTGATTGCTTCAGTGAAACGACATAAATAATTGGTTCAGTGAAATGAACGGCTTACTTCAGTGAAACTAAATCACTTGTCAAAGCAGCAAATTTCACTGATTGCTGTAAAATAAGATTACTGATGGCATCAGTAAAATTCACTACTACAGTAAAACGAATTAAATGATTGAATCAGTTAAATTAACGGTTTGCTTCAGTGAAACTAAATCACTTGACAAAGCAGCAAATTTCACTGATTGCTGTAAAATAAGATTACTGATGGCATCAGTGAAATTCACTGCTTCAGTAAAACGAATTTAACGATTGAACCAGTGAAATTTACTGTTTACATCAGTGAAATGAAGCTACCGATACAATCAATGTTGTTAAGTGCTTTAGTGATACAAGATTACGATCACACCAACGCGATTGACCGCTTGCTTCCGTGAAATGAATTTACTAATGGAATCAATGAAATTTAATGCTTCAGTGAAACGAAACCATTGAACACATTAGTGAAATTCATTGCTTCATTGAAATGAAGCTACCGATAGAATCGTCTTATTTACTTCTTGCTGCAGTAAAACAAAATTACTGATCAAATCAGTAAAATCCACTGGTAATTCTAACAAAAAATTCACTGTTACTATCAGTAAAATAGTCTGATAATTTGTTTTAGTTTAGAAAATTTATTTCAAGACAAAAATAAAAATGAAATCATTTTCACCGATACATTAGTAGAAAATTACTTCACTGAATGAATCAGTGAAATTTTCACTGATTTAAAAAAATGCTACTATTGTAGCAGCGTCAAAATGGGCCCTGCCTGTAATAAATTTTCGAGACTCGTTTTTTCATGTCATCTCCATTCTTAGTTCAAGTCATGAGATCAAATAATTTTTTTTCTCGCTTTGTTTCTGTTGAAATAATCAGACTATTCTAGTCTCTATTTCGAAGACGAAAAAAAAAAAAAAAACAATATTTACATTTCCAATAAAAAAGAATCTGACGCTTACACTATTAAATCGATTGTAATCTCCGATGCTCAAGATTATTTGAAAGAGCGCGATAAACTAACACCTGCAACTAGAATAATCTTGTTAGTTTTTCAGTTTCTGTGTAATAATTCGCGGATTTAACTATGAATTCCCCGAGTGTTAGTGTTTAGTGGTGTATTTAATTGCTCTAGTGAACTAAAAACATCATGTTAAGTAATCGTTTAATGTAATAGACTTTGGACGAGTATAAGGCTTCACAATGGCGGTGAGATGCAACCACCTGTGTGGTAATGTGACAATTAGAACGTTAAATAGGACACACAGAAGGTAAATTCTAAATGTTGAGATGCTTTCGAGTGGCCGTCAGAAAAAGTCTTCGAAGTGTTGAAGTAAACGCTGAGGATCCAATTGACAAGAGTCCAAAATGACACTTCTCAAAAAAATGGAAAATTCGGTTGGAAAATTGGAAAAAACGCAGCCTCAATTTAGCAAATTAGTTTTCGACGGAATGCAACTGATAGCGCTAGTGGGCAATCATGTCAACTACTTGGATGCAAACAGCTGCTAAGTGATTTTTTGCTCGAAATAATTAAAATTTAAGTGGTAGTTGGCTTTTTGGTTGAGAATTGAACTCCGCATCATCAATGCATCATTAATATAAAATACTTTTCTTTAATCTTAATAAATCCCGTCCAAGATGGCCGACACGAATATCACGGGCATCTTCATTCAAAATAGTGTTGCAACAATCGAATGAAATAACCGATTGTTGACAATCGATTATAATCCAACTGAAATAATTGATAGAGCCGATTAATCGTTCAAGTCAATCGAACTTTTGACTGATATTTTTCAAAATTCAAAAGCTACATCTGCTAGTTAATTCTGATCCCAAAAAGCACAAAAAAAACTTGTTGCCTTTTTGTTAAATGTAAGGTAACAATTTGTTATAATAACACACATAAAAAGCGGATGACTTCTAGAGCCCCATAAGAAAAAAATATATATCCGGATATATCCGGGCAAATCTGGAATATGTCGCATGTATGCAACATATATAAATATATATATCATATATGCAGACTTGCCCGGATATATCCGGATATATATTTTTTTCGTATGGGAGACATCTACATTTTTATAGCGAGTAATTTTTTTGATTTGAATAAATCGATTAGGTTATCGAAGTAATAGTCAACTAATATGTGAATATTGAAGATAATTTTATTTTAAACATAATAAAAAATTTTTTTGACAATTTTTTTTGAACAATCGAATTTTTAAACCCAACTTTGAAGTTGCAAAATCGTATAATAAACAATCGATTGTGAAATTATCTATTCTATATTTTTAAAATATCAGTATTGGAAATGCTAACAATACACTGAAAAAAAGATTTATTTGAGCCAACTAAGATTTATTTGAGCCAAAGATATCGTATATTTGGATATGGCCAAATAAATATTTAATTGTGAGAAATATATAATATATTTGAGTAGTTTAATTGCGTAAAATAAGTGATTTATTTGTGGTAAAGAAATGATCCAATTGCTACAAATAAATAAGGGCTTCATATATATATATAGTATCGCCAAATTTTAGGTTACTTGTCACAAATTTAATATCTTTACCACAAATATATCAATTACTTACCACAAATAAATTAAATATTTCCGTCAAATTATAAAATTATTCGAATCAACTGTCATATTTTGTTGTACCAAATATATTTATTTGTCATTAAGAAATATTCAAGAAAAAGCCACAAATAAATTGATTTATTTGGGACAAATATTTCTTTTTTTCAGTGTAGATTAAATGATAGACAACGGTTTTTCCATAATTTGTTTTTACTATTTAAATTTTAATTTTTCTAATAATTTTTTTTTTTTTTAAAGATTTTAAGACCACGATTGTTCAACGACTACAACTTTAAAGTTGCGCAATCGAATTGCTAATAATTAATTATTGTAATCGATTGTGGAAAAAAATGTTTTTTTTTATTAAAAATAAATTTTCTCTAAGTATGTGTTTTATGCGCTTATTAAATTAATTGAAAATTAATGTAGGTATTGATTTACGGAATTAAAAAAAAAAACATTTTTTTATTGTTTTACGAAAAAAATCGATTTTTAAAAATCGTATTTTGAAATTATAATTGATTCCTTATCGATTAATCGAAGCATACATAATCGATTATTCAAACTAAAAAATCGATTATTCGATTAATTGATTGTTTTTTTGCAACACTAATTCAAAATCATCGTTCCAGGATCGGTCATTTCGGAACCGTTCCCGAACAAGCCGCCTATTTCCGGAGTGACCGTGTCGATCTTGAAATGATTTTGCATATGACTAGTCTTTGCTACAAAGATCGAATGTGCTCGGTAATTAACATATTTTTTATTTTAAAATACTTAAGAAATTCTGCCATTTGTCTATTACAATAAAAGAGCCATTTAGTGAATTAACAAACTAGCAATTATCTTTTTTCAACATTCCCGAAATGGCAGTACCTCATAAAAAGTTCTCCATTGCGAGCTCTTATGAACATTATTTAAATTTCTATACACGCTCCCCAAACATTGATCACAGATCAGTGTAAAATTGAATCCTAACCTCCAAATTGTCCAGTCTAATTAAATTAATAATCCTCTGATGATAATAATATCAATAAAAAGATATCAATTAAAAAACTTTAAAGTTAATAAGCATCTAAAAAAAATTACAAAGACCACCCATCATCAAACCTCCAATTTCCGTGGATCTCGAAGGCCGTGCACTCGTGATATATCGTCTCGGCGTGTCCCGAGGCTCTAAAAAGGTTTCATATAGCATGCAGTGGATGTATACCATATACAATATACAATAACAATAACAACGTAACCAAGCTCCCAAGAATAACCACCAGGGTGATAATTAAGATGGACGGTGATTTGCCGATAGCGAGGACCGAGGACTGAGGTTAGGTCTCCTCACGACTCACGAGCTCCCACCAGCCGGCGGCCAGTACAGCGGCAGGACAAAATAAAGACTTGAGACCCACCCGCAACCTTTTTTAAACTCAACCACTCAACTGGCTCTGAGTTTGCGCAAACAATCCATACTGCCTCTGCTGGTTTGTTAAATATTTATTATCATTGTTCCCTGATGATTTGCTAGTGCATCGTCTCCAGTATGGGCAGTACTAGGCGTCTAGGGTCGTTCTAACCTCAAATATTATCATGCCAGCCTATTTTACCTTTCAAGTATTGTCATTTTATGTTGATTCCAATCATTTGCAATAACGTACACCGTAATTTGACTATAATTTGAATCTAACAGGGGTTGATTGACCGTGATGTAGAGAAATTTAGCGTATTTTCAATATCATATCGTGGAATACCGTAACTGTACCGTAAATAATGACGGAGCTTCAGTCTTTTTGCCGTAAAATCCGGGAATGGTTTCCTTATAATGGGAATTCGGTATCGTCATGGTAAATATACTGCAATTTTGGGTGCCGTGACTATTAAACCGAAGACAGTTCATCCGCGATAGTTCAACTGACAAAAAGTCCCTGATCAGAGGGCACCTAAATAAGGGGGTCCAGGTTATTTTCAGATGAAATATCGCTGGGTTGAACTGTCGTTCGGTAGAACTGTCTTCAGTTTAATTGTTATAGAACCGCAATTTAGCCCTAATTCTGATCCATCCGTGATTTTACAATACAGTAGAGTGATTTAAAAACACCTGATGAGGATAATTTGAAAAATCAAACATATATAGCCATATAAACCATATATGACGTAGGTATGAAGCATAAATGGTCATGTATGGGCATGAATTGTTCATATGTAATCATATATGGAAATAGTAAGATTACATCGAGTCACGTATGGCTGAATGACCACATATAAGTCATATATGATGGTATGTGAGTCGTATAAGACCATATGTGAGTCATATACAGGCATATGTGACGCAGCGATGGAGCATTTATAAGCATATATGGCTGTATGTAATCATATATTACCATATATGGGTATAGAGCATATATTATCATGTATGGGTCATAGATGACCATATATAATCAGATATGAGCATATATGACATATATAATTAGATATGAGCATATATGACATATATAATCAGATATGAGCATATATGACATATATAATCAGATATGAACATATATGACATATATAACCATAAATGGTCACGTATGGGTTTATGTGATCATGTATGAGTCATATGTGACCACATATGTGTCACAGTGACCATATATGAGTCATATGGGCCCATACATGACAAAATAACTATATACCGTAATAAAACGATCGTATATAGCCTGACATCACCGCATATGGTCATATACAGCCATATACGGAGCATGACATGTAAGTATATATTAGACTGGGCAAAAAAAATCGACTATTTGTTTTTTTTCGATACTGTGAAAATATTATTTCTGATGACCAAAAAAAATTATTGTACAAGTTTGAGCCCTTAATAATGATATTAAGAGGTGTATCGTTACGACTTTTAGTTTTTTGACAGAAATTTCATTTTTCACCCAAAACTTGTAAATCATCTGTCTGGAAAATTCGAGCAATGTATATTCTTAAAGGAAATTAAATTCCCTACAAAAAATCTCTATTAGTAAATTGACGGAAAACGAGCCGTTTCCTTGTAACCGTGCCTTAAACATTGATTTGTTTTTTGAATCCTTTGTTTCTATTTTGGATTCTTGTAACTACTGGAGATATAAAAATTTTTCTTAGTCGAGATACATATTCTTGAAGGAAATTTAATGTTTTACAAAAATGGTTTCTTAACATTTTTTGCTAAACTCACTCCTTCTAGAGTTATTCAGGTTATTAAAGTCATTTTGACTCAACTTCAACCTTGAATAACTTTCGTAGGAGTAAATTTAGCAAAAAATGTTAGAAGACCTTTTTTGTAGAGCATTAAATTTGCTTCAAGAATATGCATCTTGACTAAAAAATTTTAATATTTCTAGTAGTTACAAAAATCCAAAATAGAAACAAAGGATTCAAAAAACGAATCAATGTTTAAGGCACGTTTACAAAGAAACGGCTCGTTTTCCGTCAATTTACTAAGAGAGATTTTTTGTAGGGAATTCAATTTCCTTTAAGAATATACATTGTTCATATTTTTTAGATAGATGATTTACGAGTTTTGGGTAAAAAATGAAATTTCTTTAAAAAAACTAATAGTCGTAACGATACACCTCTTAATATCAATATTAAGGGCTCAAACTTGCACAATAATTTTTTTTGGTCATTAGGAATAATATTTTCATTGTATCAAAAAAAAAAAACAGTCGATTTTTGTGGCTCAGTCTACTGTGATTGGTTTTTTTAAAGAATATGTTTTTATTTAACTAAAAATTTCAACGGTATATTAAATAAAATCCTTATTATATACGATCACATATTGTGCCCTCTTCTAGTTAACAAGCCGCTTCTGTAAACTATAAACTATAAACAATATACTTTTATATAAAATAACGATTGAATGTGAACCGTTTAATTTATTATGTCGTGCTGGGGTTATAACGGATAAGAAAGCGTACTGACTTTACTGTATATGTATGAAGACCAGGACTTGATTATGACATTTATCATGAACGTGCGCCTTAAGATGTCTTCAAGTAGATCGTGATTGAATATTTAATGATTTTTATTTTATTAAATATTTATTAGACGGACTGAGAATAAGAATAAGGAGAATATAGAAGGTATCCATGATTTTTTAATGATTAATCTTGTTTACAGAACGAATTGCCTTGTTTTAGCTGTTGAATCTCCTGTATTTCAAATAACGCTTTGATTTCCTGCGGGAAATTTACGTGAATTTTAAAATAAGAGGACGCTAATTTCATTTTGGAGGATACTTGGGACCGGGTAAAGATTTTTTTTACCAGAAAGTCGGAGGTTCAGTTTACGGGATTTATTGGAGACCTTTAGTTACATTTTCGAGTGCGAAGGGGGTGGGTGGGGGAGAGTTTCTTTAAGTGAAATAGAACCTAAGAAATTATTTTTTAAAATGGATGAAGGGGTAAGAAGTAAATTTGCAGACAGAAAATCAGAGACAGTCATTCGGAATAGAATAAAAAATAATTGATTGTAGAAATTTAAAAAACGAAATTTCTAAATGGAAATTATTACTGAATAGTGAACACAAATTTTTTTTCTTTCAGTAAATAGTCGGAGGAAGAAGGGACTAATTAATAGAAAATAGGGCAAAATGGGTGCCATTGGTTTTTTGAAAATTAATAATACGAGACAAAATGAGCCACCGATTTTCTAGTTCACAAGCGAATTTGCAAAATGGGCGCCATTTGATTTAAAAATTTAAAATTACGAGGCAAAATGGGTTGCTAATTTTCTAGTTCAGAAGTTAATTGAGAAAATGGGCGCCACTGGTTTTAAAAATTAAAACTGCGAGGCAAAATGGGCCGGCATTATACTAGTTTACCAGCAAACGGGTAAAATGGGCGCCATTTGATTTGAAAAATTAAAATTACGAGACATAAGGGGACAATAATTTTCTCCTTCATAATTGAATGAAAAAATGAGCGCCAGTGGTTTTTAAAAAAGGACAATCCAATGCAAAATGGGCTGGCACTATTCTAGTTTACCAGCAAATAGGTAAAATGGGCGCCATTTGATTTAAAAAATTAAAATTACGAGGAAAAATTGCTAATAATTTTCTCCTTAATAATAAAATGGGTAAAATGGGTGCCAGTGTTTTTTTTTAAAGTGCAATTCAACGCAAAATAGGCTGACAATATCCTGGATTTACAAGTGAATGGACAACATGGGCGCCATTAGTTCAAACATTAGATTCCTACGGAAAGTCATCGTAAAAATGCATATGGGAATCCCTGCTAGATTCCCATATGAATTTGTCACGGTATAGATTCTATAGGAATCAATGTGAGAATCTATATCGGAACCTACGCTAGACTTCTCATAGAAAACCATATAGGATCTATCCGAGAACACTATGTGGAACTTTTCATAAGAATCTGTTACATTTAGTCCTACAAAATTCATTTATTTCCCACTAATTAAATTACAAAATATTTGCAAATAAAGTCGTTTATTTGAGGCAAAAATTTATTTTTTCAGTTCTTCCCTGATACCCAAAATAAAAAATATCTTTATAAGTGTCACTTAACCTCGGCAAAGGTGAGTCGCGACAGTCGTGGGTAGATAACTCAGTCTTTCCCCAAGCTCTTTATCACCTCAATATAACAGCAACAACAACAACAACAGCAGCAATAGCGATACCCTATTAGATGTAACGTAGAAGAAGATACTTGTATAGAGTGCACGCTGGTCCATAAAGCGATAAATCGTGCTAAACTCACAGCTCGGTACAATGTGGTTCAACAGGCACTTAATGATGCGATGCTGGGACGAGCCCTCGAGCTTATAACTCCTCTTCATCCTCTCCACTCCTCTTATTATTATTATTATTATTATTATTATTATCTTTCTTACTCCCTCAATATTCCACTGAGTCGCCTGTTCTTTGTCCCCAATACTGATCTCAAATCGTGTCTTCTTTTCAAGCGAGAGAATTTTTTTTCGGCTCTTTATTGTCTTCTCATCGGCTGAATCTGCTTCAATAATTTTATAACAAAAGATTCGCTTATACTTTTTGTATATATACTTTTTTTTTTGCCTTTTTAAGGCAGCTCTTATTGAATTTAATGCATATCTAATTTTTATATCGACTATTCAAATTTTGTATTTTTAAATATAAGTTTCACGTTTGCATATTTTTTTTTTTTTTTATCTTTTTGAATAAATTGCTTGGGTTCTAAGACATTATTTTGACTGGAGGAGTGGGGAAATTTTTGAATGAAGCCCGGGTTCTAGAGATTTAAAAATGGAGGTTTTATTCTGAACTGCGAATTGGGAGAAAATTTGAATTTTTAATATATAGAAAAAATTGTTGTGAAATTGTTCGTAAATTTTGGAATTGTTTATCAGCTTTCGAATTTTTGAAACATGTAAGTCGAATTATTCGTAATTTATTTTAACGAATTTTTTTATTATTTATTACAATGATCAGATGGAAGTTTGAACCGTATTTTAGAATTCCGATGGAATCATACAAAAATTAATGCACTGTTCGAATACAAATTGTTAATTCGAAATTGTATGGAAAGTTTGATTAATTCGAAAACTAACGAATACTTTGAATGTTTGAATAGTTTGAATGATTTGAAAACTATCGAATACTTTTAATAATTTGAACGATTCGAAAATCGGCAATTAATTAGAGAACAGAAGAATACTTTGAATAGTTTGACAACCACCGAATACTTTAAAAATAAATTCGAAAACTAACAAGTACTTTGAATTATTCGAAAACAGATCAATACTTCGAATAATTCGAAACCAAATCAATGCTTCGAGTTCTTCGAATAATTTGAAAACTAGAGAATACTTCGAATAATTCGAGAACAGATCAATACTTCGAATAATTCGAAAACTTGTAAATACTTCGAATGATTCGAGAACAGATTAATACTTCAAATAATTTGAAAACGAATTAATACTTTGAATGCTACGAATAATTTGAAAACTACAGAATACTTCGAATTATTCAAGAACAGATCAATACTTCGAATAATTCGAAACCAAATCAATGCTTCGAGTTCTTCGAATAATTTGACAACCAGAATACTTCGAATTATTCGAGGACAGATCAATACTACGAATAATTCGAAAACAAATCAATGCTTTGAGTTCTTCGAATAATTTGAAAATCGGAATACTTCGAATAATTCGAATAAGAATTAATATTTTGAATACTTCGAATAATTTGAAAACTAGAGAATACTTCGAATAATTCGAGAATAGATCAATGCTTCGAATAATTCGAAAACTTGTAAATACTTCGAATGATTCGAGAACAGATTAATACTTCAAATAATTTGAAAACGAATTAATACTTTGAATGCTACGAATAATTTGAAAACTACAGAATACTTCGAATTATTCAAGAACAGATCAATACTTCGAATAATTCGAAACCAAATCAATGCTTCGAGTTCTTCGAATAATTTGAAAACCAGAATACTTCGAATTATTCGAGAACAGATCAATACTTCGAATACTTCGAAAACAAATCAATGCTTCGAGTTCTTCGAATAATTTGAAAATCAGAATACTTCGAATAATTCGAATAAGAATTAATATTTTGAATACTTCGAATAATTTGAAAACTAGAGAATACTTCGAATAATTCGAGAATAGATCAATGCTTCGAATAATTCGAAAACTTGTAAATACTTCGAATGATTCGAGAACAGATTAATACTTCAAATAATTTGAAAACGAATTAATACTTTGAATGCTACGAATAATTTGAAAACTACAGAATACTTCGAATTATTCAAGAACAGATCAATACTTCGAATAATTCGAAACCAAATCAATGCTTCGAGTTCTTCGAATAATTTGACAACCAGAATACTTCGAATTATTCGAGAACAGATCAATACTTCGAATAATTCGAAAACAAATCAATGCTTCGAGTTCTTCGAATAATTTGAAAATCAGAATACTTCGAATAATTCGAATAAGAATTAATACTTTGAATACTTCGAATAATTTGAAAACTAGAGAATACTTCGAATAATTCGAGAATAGATCAATGCTTCGAATAATTCGAAAACTTGTAAATACTTCGAATGATTCGAGAACAGATTAATACTTCAAATAATTTGAAAACGAATTAATACTTTGAATGCTACGAATAATTTGAAAACTACAGAATACTTCGAATTATTCAAGAACAGATCAATACTTCGAATAATTCGAAACCAAATCAATGCTTCGAGTTCTTCGAATAATTTGAAAACCAGAATACTTCGAATTATTCGAGAACAGATCAATACTTCGAATACTTCGAAAACAAATCAATGCTTCGAGTTCTTCGAATAATTTGAAAATCAGAATACTTCGAATAATTCGAATAAGAATTAATACTTTGAATACTTCGAATAATTTGAAAACTAGAGAATACTTCGAATAATTCGAGAACAGATCAATGCTTCAAGTTCTTCGAATAATTCGAAAACTTCAGAATACTTCGAATTATTCGAGAACAGATCAATACTTCGAATAATTTGATAACTAATTAATACTTTGAATACTTCGAATAATTTTCAAGCTAACGAAAACTTCGAACACTTTGAATATTACGAAAACTAATCGTTGCTTCGAATAATTTGAAAACTAATGAATTGAATAATAATACTTGATTCGAACACTTATCCGCACACTCTACATACTTATAAAAGTATTTATTCCACTAAACTGAACATTGTGTACCTTAACTTCGAAATCAAATCGAAAAAAAAGCTATTAAAATTAAACTGAAATGAGAAAATAATTGGTCACGATAAAAAATGTAATAAATAAATTATCAATGCAATTCTCAAGTTAATATCTCAATTTAAATGTTAAATAGACGTCATTAAGTATAACATTATACATCCAAACACACATATATATATATATATATATATATATATATATATATATATCTTTATCACATGTCTGATGAGAATTTCGTCGAAAAGGATATATGCTTGCTTGTTATTTGCTGGCAGTCGCGATGATTAACGAAGCCTTCAAAACTACGAATTTCCGGTTGTATTACTCACTTATATATTACTTATATATACACCTTATTTATCTATATATTTATACACATTTAATACACATACAATCTATATTGAATCCATGTAAAAATGGATTAAAAAAAAACATAATAATAATAATAATAATAATAATAATAATAATAATAATAATAATAATAATAATAACAATAATAATAATAATAATAATAATAATAAACTCATTAAACGATAAATTTTATAAAACGGCAATCCGTATGTTTAATTGCATGAACAAAATAATTTAAGGCGGTTACGAATAAGCTTGTCTTGTTCAGTTTATGTGTATGAGCAATGCGAGGGATATGTCAGTAATTATATGATGATAAACTTGTATTTAAAGATAACGAGGTCTTTGCCAAAACAAAAAAAGTACTAAAGTATAAATATGGAATTACGTTTAAATTTATTATTACGAGCTCGAACTTTTTTTTTTAGTTATATATCAAATTTATCATTTTTTAACATAGGGACTCACCTACTTCCGGTTATTGTGTGTATATTTTTTGCATATTTTAATTCATAATTGGAGGTAATTAGTTTTTTTTTTCATTTATCACAGGCTTGAAATTTTGAGTTTTAAGAAAAAAAAAAATTTTGGTTCTAATAAAATTATTTTTTTAATTGTTATTATTAATTTGGTGACTTCATATAATTTTTTTTTTTTTAAATGAGTTTTTGTGATCGACATTGTGATAAATACGGCGAGGATTTTGTCCTTCACTTAAAAATAACAATTAATAAATAATCGTGTCAAATTTTGAATACTACAGCAAAAAAATGGGTCGTATAAAAAAATTTTTCAAAAAAAAGTTGTTCCAAATTTGATTTTATGAAGAAATGTTTCTTATAATTTTCTTGTAAGACTAATGAGAAAGTCGGTCTTTTAAAATTAAGACTGTTATTATTACCAAAATTTGTAATCATTCATTATGAATCTTAATTTTGGAATTACGGTGAAAATATTGATCGTATAAGAAAATCATTGAAGACATTTTCTTCAGAAAATCAAATTTCCTACGACTATTGTTTGAAAACTTGTTTTATAGAGCCAATATTTTTGCCGTACAATCAAATATTTGAACCATTTATTCCAAAATTAAATCAAAAATCTTGTCCTTAGTGATAAAGGTTTTTTTGGTTGTAGTCAATAGATTTGAGTTATGAATTTTTGAAAATTTTGGTTTCTTATTTTTGGTGATAATGAAATCAAGAAATTGGGAATTTTTCAAAAATTTGTGACTCGAAAACTTTTGGTCGGACGGAAAAAATTAATCAGACTTTTTTTTTCAATATTCTTAATTAAATGGGAAAAATTTCATAAAGTGTAAACATGATAATTTAAACCCATAAACTACTTTTGAAATTTTGAAAAATTCAATTTTACCATTTTCGCAAGACAAAAGTTGTAAACGCGATTTGGAGTATTAAATTTTGATTTTAAAGACTTATCTTATTTTTTTTCTTAAAATTTAGACTTCTTTACGTTAAATAGTTCCATGATTTTTTTTTCTGCGGTCAATATTTTTCAAGTGATAAAGTTTTCAATATTTAATTTTTCAATTCTCGTTATATCGCGATTTTGAAACGTGAGATTTTTTGAAAAATTTCGAACTCTGAACTATGACTCCAACTAAAAAAATCGGTCTATCGGTTGACCCTGCGGGCCAGCCCCAAAACTTCTCGCTGTTTTCGAGCTCCTTGCGCTCGAAAACATTATTGTGAATATATTTTCAAGCTCCTCAAGCTCGAAAATACTTTTGTATACCGTTGTTTTCAAAAAAACCATTGTTAACATTTCTTTCTCCGACGATATCTCGCGAACGAATTAACCGATTTTGATGGTTGATGTGGCATTTGACGCGGCTTACAAAGTTTTAAAGCTGATTAGATTTTGGAATCAATCCATCAAGCAAATTAAAATTTATCCAAATAAAACATTTTTGAAAAAATTTTATTTTTGAAATATCTCCGATCAGGGTTCGAATCTCAGTTGAAACAAGTGATTTTTTTAAAAATAAAAATTGACACATTTTTTTTAGTAAAATTTACGACATTTTTTTCTCCGTGTATATTCACTGTGAATTTACCGTGATTTCACCATAATTTTATCATGTTCTCACAATGTTTTTACTATAATCTCACCAGAATTTCACCGTAACTTCATAGTGATTCCGAAACCGCGAGGGCTAGGTAATGAATACAAGGCCGAAAAGTAGCTAAGCCGAAAAATGCCCGATGATTAAGCCTGAAAAAGCTGAAAATACGGTGACATATTGAGGAGTCGCGTTAGAAAACTCATGGATTTCTCCAATTGACTCAGTACTTTCTTATGCGCCATATCTACTTTACTCAGTAAGAAAATAATTAAATATTGTTATTGTTATCATTATTAAATGGTAATGTAATTAATTTCCAAAAGGGATTCATAGATACTCTAGATTATGAAAAAATAAAACAAGTAGCTGATTTAATTAAATAGCTACGGAAAATAACGAATGGCTAAAAGCATGTAATCTATTAACATTTATGCTGCATGCAATAGACACTAATATAGATCTATATCGTAAGAGAAAAAAGGCCATTCGGCAGCCGAAATGGAAGTAGATTTCTCGTTGTTGAATTTTTTTCACTGTTCACATAAAAGTTAATAATAAAATAAAATTTTTTTTTACATTTTCGTAAAAATTCTCGAGATGATAAAACAAAGAAAATAAAATAATTCTAAGTATAATGTCAAAATTGATGCTAACTAAATGAACTTCAGAAGAATTTTTGATGATAATGCACTATATGTTTTGATTTGACGTTATTTAAAGATACATATGCATATATTTAAACTATCGGACCAATGGTATTCCGGACCCTATTCGAAAAATTATGATAGATTATGGTTTTAATGCTCGAGAATTCTACCATAAAGACAAAGGCGATAATTTGCTTTCAATAAAATCTACTAATAAAATATTCTAAGATTAAAAATTGATTGTGATACATCAAAGTGTCATACTTGAAATTAGTACTGATATTTGAAATAAAAAGCCTATTAGAATATCACACGACGAGTCGATATAGAAAATATTATCATCATAACTAATGTTAATCTTGTTATTGATATATCATATCATTTATACACTGTCAATTAAACGAAATTGTATATACCCACTGAATTGAGATGTTTGGATTTTATAATTGTCACACTGCGATAATATGAATTTAAGTAGCTCCATGAATGTACTAAGAAGTAGGAGAACTAATGCAATAGCAAAATTTCATTAAATGAATGGTAAAATAAGTAATTTCAGTGGTCTAGGCATATATATAGGCATGAAAATTAAAGCTCATTCGAAGAGCTTTCAGATGAATTTTATATAAAGTCGATAAGTTATCACATTCAAAAGATATTAAAGGAAGAATAAGTAAAAATATGAATTTTGGACATTTTGAAAATTTTGAAATGCTATAACTTCTAAACTAATCGACCGATTGAGCTCATTTTCAAACTCGAACAAGGTAGTCACCCACAAAATACGTATACTAAGTTTCAAGGTGATCGGTTTGAAATTGTGGCTATAATCAAAGTGAAAACCTGCATAAAATTAGTTTTTATAATATTTTGTAAATGTTCAAAATCATTTATCTACTAGAAAAATTGGTCCAATCAATGAGCTGTATAGTCAAAATTGTAGGCAATCGGACGAGCTTTCACATAGAACAAACGAAAATAAGCTATCTCTTTCCGTTTAGAAGTTACATCCAGTTAAAGCGGCAAACAAATTTTTTTTTGAAAATTTTACAAAATTTCAATTAACCATAACTTCTAAACTTATTGGCCGAATTGGCTCATCTTCGAACTTATCCAAGGTAATCGTCCATAGAATAAGTATACTAAGTTTCATTAAGATCGGTGTAGAATTGCGGACGCTATCGTTGGAGAACGGCGCGTTATATTATATATATATATATATATATATATAAATACATATATAAACTTTTGAACTGAATGTATTTCCTGACTCAGCTCATCGAGCTGAGTTCAGAGGTAGCAAAATTTTTCGAAAATTCCATCATGAGGACAAATACAATAGTTAGATTTTTATGAAATCTACTAAAAACGAACGGACAAAACTCACCAAGTTATACAACATCTTTTGCCTACCGTGATCCTCCACAAAAGTCTTCTTTGAAATCCGCACCAAAAATTCAAATCCACATGAATACTGAAGTTAAAAAAGCATTAAATCTCAGCAGAACTTGGCTGTTTGTTTTGATTCCAGTTAAAGACAATTTACGGACTGATTTAATGAAACCCGTAACTCATATCGGTGAGTTACGATTATTTCAATTATTTGTAGATTTAAATTTTTTCACTCGAATTACTATTGCAGTTGAGCGATTGCTGAATGAAACAGACTTGAAAGTGTTTGTTTATAATGGTCAGTATGATTTTATTGTACCGATTTATGGAACTGTTACGTGGGTCGAAAATTTGAAATGGTCTGGGACTGAAAGTTGGAAAAATTTACGAAGGAAACCGTTTGTTGTGGATAATATTGTTGAAGTTTTCTTTAAAGAGTACCGAAAATTGAAAATGTCCTAGATAAATCGTGCTGGGCACATGGTAATTTTTTTTCATTGACCATCAGTATTTAAATATCTTTTGTAAATTTTCAAACGTCCGACTTTTTACTCTTGGGTACAAAATTTTTGTGGCTGAAATTTTATATTTTATTTGAATCATTTACTCGACTAAAAATTTTTTTCAAACTTCGAAAAAATATTTCCAAGTTTTACTTTTATTAATTTTTTTTTAATCAATTATTTCACTCGGTATTGCCAAGAAAAATCAATACACTGGAATATTCAATTTTCATCAATTAAAAAAAATATTTAGCTTTAAAAATAATTAAAATTTCTTTTTGTTTTCCAATCTTTTCCAATTTAATTTTTAAATTTTTAAATGTTTTTCTATGTACCAACATCCAATCCATATGCAATAAGTGCCCTGCTTCAAGAATTAACACCAAACAATTAAACAATACTTTTGTTTTTCATAAAAACTATATATGTTTATAATAAATAACAAATAAAAAATTTTTAAAAAACAAATGTCGTTAGTAGTTATTTTTTCTTACCTTACGCCGATTAATTAATGAATTGCAAAATAAAAAACGGGGCAGAACCGTCAGTAAAGCTTTCGCGCTTGAGGTGTGCAATAAATTGAAAATAACTAATATAGAAGACTGAAAACAAAAATTTTGCCGATAACATGGGCCCTCCCCTAACTGCCCTATTTTTCACGAATGAAAATTATTTTAAAGACAAGAAAAATTTTTTCTTTCTTTTTTCAGATACATTCTGAAATTACCATTGGTTTAATTACCAAACAATCAAAAAATTAAAACCAAAAGATAATTGAGTAAAACCAAGTATTTGCAAAATCTATAAATGCACGACGTGTGCGAAATTTATTTTGTATTTGCAAAACAAAAAATAATTTATTTAAAATTTTTTTCCAGACTGCCCATGAGACGCAAGAAACATTCTTAGCGTTATACGAACAACTTCGGGTTATCAATAACCGACTAGAAATGATCGATGAGGTGTTTTTCACAGAGATCGGCTGAACTAGAATTTCGCTCCATCATAGATGAACTTGTGGACATTAACACCAAACTGGAGAAAAGCATTGAAAGGTTCAGGACGACTGAGGACAGCACAACCAATTGCGGATCGTGTTGTTGCGGGCCCAAAAAAAACTACGAGATAAATGAAATAATAACGAACCTTGAATTTCAAGATAATTCAGCAAGTCTATTCAAGGTCAAAGAAGTGCCTGAAATGCTAGCTTGGGTCAGCCGAGATATTGGAAAAAAAATTGAGACTGTTTTTCCATTGTTTAGTTAATGCCGTACGATTAGCTCGGATAGCTCAACTGGAAAAGCACTCGACGCGATACCGACATGGTATTGGTTCGATTCCCAGTTCAGGCTATCTATATTTTTTTCAATTTACCTATAATTTGTCTTATTGAGAATATTAATTGTAAGTTTAAGTTTCACTATATATTAAAATTGATTTTCATACATTAAATTATGCATAGTATTGTTATTTTTTGTGATCAAGTGAACGATAATTCAGTTATCACGATTAGAATATTATATTTATAGTATCTATAACTTTTATTCTGTTCTAATTTTATACTTAAATTAACTAGTAATATTGGAGTTAATAAATGAAAAGAAACTAGTCTTGTATCTTGTATAATATTTATTACTTTCAAGATAATATCATTACTAAAGATATTATATCAACTCATACATACATGATAATAAATTTTGTAAATGTTGACTATCGAAAATGGAGCTAGTCATCTGTCGCATGACTGGAATATAATACGTCTGAAATAAGTTTCTTACCAGGAACACTACAAATGGTAGGCGCAATCTAGTGGCGAACACCGAACTACTCCCATTGCCGTTGTCTCGTACCGACGACTCCTCCTTTCTTTATGTGAATTTGTTCTCCCAAGAAATTTTTCTCTTGGTTTAGTCAAATTTTTTTTCTTAGTTGGAGTATACGAAAATTATTGCGTCAATCGAATAATACTTACTTCGAGAAATTTAATTTCTTTTTGTCAAATCAACAAATATTTTTTGGATCCAAAAAATTTTCGATAAAGTAAATAATTCAGTCAAATTCGCGAATCATTTTTGCAGTGAGCGCAGCTGCAGACATCGTTTGATGTTTGTTTAATTGGATTGAACAAGATATCAACAAGTATTAATTGTTAATTTAAATTAAATATGAAGCTAAGGACTTTATTTTGTGCCGCTTAGATACTAGTTAAATATTTTGACCTTAAAATTTTTTACTACAATAAGTACATACTCACTGCACTGTTTTACAGATGAAACCCGTCATTTGGCTGATATAATGATCAAAAACAACAATTTTCGATACAGTTTAATGCGACAAAAGAATTTTCATCCGTTTCTCGCGAAAATTTCGATTTTTTTGTCCAAACAAGTAATTTAAAAAACTTATAACTTTTGAATAGTACGGTTTAAAAATAATTTGATAATATTGTTTGATGGACAATAAAATAATCTACAAAAAATTACCTAAATTTTTGTTTTGTTACATACAACAAAATTTTCATATGGAACTAAAAAAAAAAATCGGTCTATCAGTTGACCCTGCGGGCCAGCCCTAAAGCTTCCCGCAATTTTCGAACTCAAGAACCTCAAAACATTATTGTGAATACATTTTCAAGCTCTTCGAGCTCAAAAATCGTTTTGTATGCCGTTCTTTTCGAAAAAAAATAGTTTTTTACTATTTTTTCTCCAACGATATCTCTTGAACGAATGAACCGATTTTGATGGTTAAGGTGGCATTCGACGGGGCTTATAAAGCTCTAGAGCCCAGTCTATTTTGGAATCAATCCATCAAGCACATTAGAAGTTATCCAAAAAAAACACTTTTGAAAAAAATTTATTTTTGGAATATCTCTGAACGAGCCCTACCGATCAAGCTCAATTTTCTTTCAGCTTCAAGATATTGACAAGCCGCGTCGAATCACACCTTAAAGTTCAAAATCGGTTCATCCGTTTAAAAGATACAGGTATTTACATACGTACGTACATGCATACATTCATACACTCGGACATCCCCGTGTAAAAAAATTTTCGTTCATAATGAATTTAGGTCTGAATTTCATAACGAAACTCAGAACGTGACACAAATATGACTTTCATTATGAATTTACTCCAAATTTTCGTCTAGTAAATCGGTACCAATTATAAAATTAATTTATTACGTTTTTGAATTGGACTTGGGATGACTTCGATAGAAACTTGACTGATTTTATACTTGATTAAACCTTTTTGTCAAATTTATCGATTCAGAAATGACCAATAAACTTGTTCTATCAAGTATTTGATTTACGTAAATCAGTTTCGATTGTAAAATTAATTTAGTGAATGAATTTCGGATCACTTGGATTTAAATTATACTGTCATAATTTTGACGTGATTAAAGTTCTTTATACAAATTCATGATGAAAGTCATATTTGTGTCACGATCTGAGTTTCGAGATGAAATTTATATTTAAATTCATTCTGATCAATAATTTTTTTACACGGGTCATCTTGAAATTAGTCAGAATAGCTTCCTAGGACCTCAAAACGTCGACATCTGATGAAAATTCGATTTTCGTAAATCGGACCGAAACCAATAACTTCCCGAATTTTTGAAAATTTACAATTTTCTTAGCGGGAAGTTAAAAATTTGGACATCGGTTGGCCCTGCATGCCAGCTCTTAAACTTCCCGCTGTTGCTGTTGAAACATTAGTATAAATACATTTTCAAGCTCTTCGAGTTCGAAAATACCTTCGTTTCCTTTTTTTATAAGCTTTTCAAGCTCAAAAGGGTTACGCTTTATATTAAAGTTTAAACGTTTAGAATCCAAAATAATTAATGAACGAGCGTTTTTTATATCTTTGTTCACAATTATGTTCAATAATTAGCTCAAAAATATGTATTTACGTTATAAGTTGTATCTATATCGTGTCAGTATATTTTCATACGAGTGAACATGATGATTTTTAAGCAGTCACTTTCAATAACTTACGTAAAGTAGAATATATTAGTTCTGAGTAATATTGTTCCGTGATTATGATATTATTTGATAAAAAAAGCCGATATAGATTTTACATTTATTTTTCCGTCGATGATTTCTCTCGAACGGATTATCTGATCGGGACGTTCTTGGCAGCACTCGAAAGCTTTTATCGAGTTCTAGAGCTGATTAGATTTTAGAATTGATCGATCAGACAATTTTCGAAGTATAAGAAAAAAACGAAAAAAAATTTTTTTTGTTTTTTCGTATTTCTTAAATATCTCTGAGTCTATTTCACTAAACGATCCCACCCGTATAAAAAAACCATATACTGTCGATAATATATAAAAAAAATATATGGTAAATAACTGAACATATATGTCGGCAAAATTAATGATATTGATTAATATATGATTCAACATATATAATAATTTGTACATCCAATATTATAATAATCCATATCATTTATAATATATGTGATTATATACATGTGATATTGTATCAAAAATTATATGTCCGCTTTATATATTAATTTATAACGTAAAATATATGTTTCATCTTATTAATTAATTTATAATTTCAATATCATTATAATCCATATAATTTATAATATATGTAATTGTATACATATGATATTATATCTCAAATTATATTCTCGTTTTATATATAAACTTATAATTTCAATATTATAATAATATCGATATTATTATACATAAATAATTTAAAAAATACACTCATACCAAAAATTAAAGGAACAAAAAAATTTTTGAAATTTTTAGTGATTTTCGCAAGACTGTAACTTCATGAAAATTAATCGTATCGAGATTGAAAAAAAGCATTTTATAGCTTGAAATCTCTAGTTTTATATTTGTGCAAATATATATAAACATATATCTATATAAATATATATTTACATACATTTATACAAATATATGTGAACATATATTTATATAATTATATATTTACATGTATAAATATTATATGTCAGTCATATAATTACATCATATATCTTATCATAGAACTTGAAGTATAGTATAAAATATTATAAGCAATATTTATAAGTTAGCATATAAAAAAAATATATTACCGATATATATGTTGCAAATTATAAAATCATATAATATTTCGGCAAAATTTTGTATATGGCTCCATATATGGCTTCTTATAATTCCATATAATTTATAATATATTTTGAATTATACTGAAGCTCATATATTGCTTTTTCATTCGGGCAAATTTTCTGAAAATCTAAGTTCAGTAATAGTATATTACATACCTAGGCCAGTAAAATAAGAAAAGTCTCAGAGCACATGTAATTGTTGGCCAAGGCGAAGCCGAGGCTGACAAACATGTGGTCTGAGGCTTTCTTTTTTACTGGCCAAGGTGCGTATACTATTTTTCTGCTCGACGAAGCCGGAAAGTTGCAACTTCGTTTAGGGCAGCGGCCCGAAAGTTGCCACTTTCCGGCCGGAGGGCAGAAAAAATCTTTCGAATACCGCAAGAACCATCTAAATCGGTTCATTCATCAAAAAGATATGAGAGGTTTACATCCACACACACACACACACACACACACACACACACACACACACACACACACACACACACACACACACACACACACACACACGCGCGCGCGTACATGCATACAGACACTCGGACATCATTCTGAAATTAGTCAGAATAGCTTCCTAGGACCTCAAAACGTCGACATCTGATGAAATTTCAATTTTCGCAAATCGAGGTGAAAACAATAACTTCCCGAATTTTTAAAAAATCATCGATTTTTTTAGCGGGAAGTTTTAAATAATAGATGTTTATTTTCAGGGGAATATTCTAAAATTTCCAAGAAAAAATATAGTGAATCCAAAAAACCAAAATTTTACTACAAAAATAGCTTTCGAAAAAAAAAAAAAAATGACGGGAATTATTTCACGACTGATGAGTAAAACGTATAAATATGCGGACTACTATAGAAATTATCAACAATGATAATTATTTTATGATGTAAATAATAAGTTATTCTGAAGAAATGTAACTATAATTGTTACCGGCGTGGACTGAGAAATATTTTATTGGTTACATAAAATTTATTATACCCAGCAAATGCAATGCAGGGATGGTAACATCTGTATGAGAAACAATTGCAACCAAGACAATCGAGCTTTAGAAACAGCAGTGCACACCAAAGGAAAATTTCAGATCTTGTACCTCTGGCCTGATACATATGCGTAATATGGCGACCAGTTTAACTCCTGTAACAAATTATTGCAGCAACCTAATAAAACAATTAGAAAAGGTATCAAACTATGATGAAATTATAAATTTATACTAAAAATTCGTTAAACATGTCACTGCTTAAACACTCTAGCCATCAAATTAAAATAAAAAAAAAATGTTACTTGTATAATTTTTTTTTTGAATTTTTAATATCAATCAAATGAATTTATCAATTCGGCATTTTTTTATTATTTTGCGTATATTAATTATACGAAATTATTAATGATTAATATTAAATTTATTAATTTAACAAACAAGTAATTTTTTTCGATTTTCATATTTTAAAAAATTTTATTCACTCTAATATGAAAAATGGTATTTATTAATTTTTGACGCCGTTCTAAGTCCGAGAATTTTTTTCTTTAGAAGCCACCTAGCGGTATCTTTCAAACTAAATTTTTTTTTAATTCGTCTATTTTATGAAATCAATTTCTAGTGTAGGAAATTAATATCAAAACAAATATTGAATTTAATGAGACATTTGATGATTGCCAGTAAGATAAATTGTGAGTATTCAATTTTCACTGAATATCAAAAGATCAAATCATTTCGTCGGAAAAATCGCCACTATTAACTTCAGATGCTGTTTTAAGTCCGAAAATTTTTATCATTAGAAGTCGGCTAGGGATGACTTGAAAAAATTTTTTTCGGGTCGGCTTTCGCATAAAATTAAATTCCCAAGTAGAAGATGAAAATCTGCAAAAACCGCCATAAAAATCAAATATTCGATATCTAGAATTAATTCGAACTTCCAATCATTATTTTTTATGGACTTTTACCTTTCGGAAAAAAAAAAAAATTATTCCTGTTTCAAATAGTCACATTTATCAATTCTAGTTCTCCTTCCACGTTTGCAAGTTTTCCTGATTAGAATTTTATAAAATTTCTAGAGGAGTAGATTGAGTCATTAGTTATCAATTATTACAATTGAATAAAACTTTTCAATGAATATTATTTATTAACTTTCATATTTCGTACAAAAACTAATTAAAACTCGTATGCAAAATCACATTTATAAATTTTAGTTATCGGTTCCAGTACGAGAATTTTTTTTTATCAAAGCCACCTAGCGGTGACATAGGAACTATATAAATTTTTTTCATTGTCTTTAGTATGAAATAAATTTCTATTGAAATTGAATACTTAATGTAGAAATTAAATATCAATTTTTCACTGCAAAATATTATTCTTCAGTCTGAATAAGCTCAGAAACATAAAACGACAAGCTTAAGACATGCATAGTTGACTTGTTCAAATTACAAGTCGAAAAAGTTCATGCGTGTATAAGAGGGTACACCGTCATGATAAATTAGGAATTCATCGACCTTTCATTACCAAAATGTGGAACTGATTGAATAATTTAGAGAAGAACTTTATGATATCTACCGGATTATCATGCTACAATCAGCTTTTAAATAAATTTTGGGCATTAGATTTGTTTCCAAGCTCTATATAATATCGATCTTCGAGTAGGTGAATGTAATTCAGTCGCTTTACTTTGTCTTTTTTTGATGGTTTAATATCTTCTTTTTTTTTTGGATAATAAAGAAAAGTGAACAATTTTAAAATAAGTATGATCAATTTGATTAAAAAAAATTTAATACAGCCCAGCATGGGTGGACCCCACTTGTAAACACTTACCGTGTTTAGTATAAATAAATAATTCAAAAAGTAATTTTTAAATAGTATATTGTACGACTAGTGCGCTCATTCGCTCGAGTGGGTAATCGACAACACCGCACGAATTGAACACAGTTTTGTTATCGTTAGTGCAATATAAGTACTATCTTAGTGCTGTTTTATTCGCCAAATAGCTTTTTGCTCATTCAACTGTTGCCGCAACATTTTTGTGGGTTAAACGATAATCTGCATGCGACAAGAAGTAAATTTGAGTGTGACAAGTTTAAAAGTCCAAAAAATAATAATCGATCAATAATAACCATAGTTATTATTTAAATAGTTGGAACAAAAGGGAAACAAAATTTTCATATAGTCCCTAGACATCAACATTTTCAGTAAATAAAATTCTTTTTGAAGTTTCGTTAAACATTTTCCTAAGTATAAACTCCAAGTTCATCTTTCATTTTTTTTTTTTTTTTTTCGACAAAAGATAAAAAATTTTGTAATTTTTCGTTTTACAAGAGAATTCAATTTATTGATTTTTGTTTCCAATCTACATGCGAAAAGATTCGGAGAATTTTAGCCACCTGGTGGTAACATCAGGAACTAATTTTTTTTTTTTTTTTAATACTTAGAGACTGGATTCTTAACAACGAACTCGACTTGTTTTGACTATTAATTACGGTCTTCGATGTATTTTTATTTACTATGAAAATTTTTCGTTATGAATGCATGTAAAATTTTTTTTTCTCATTTTTTATGGCTCGGCAGCATTCCATAATATAAAAAGGGCGATTGCCATAATTCGTAGGAAGTTATCATAATTTTAAAGGGCCAATAATAAGTTCTGAGACATCTGAAGGGTATAGCTGATAAAAATCGCGGATATCGACGGTAATTAAAAATTATCGGAAAATTACAATATATAAATTCTCAACAATGTCAAAATGATATCCTAACTTTTTATTCATTTAAAAATAATAATTAGTAATTAACGGTGTCAAATTTTTAATATTATGGCAAAAAAATCGGCGGTATACAAAAATTTTGCAAATAGAAGTTGTCCCAAATTTGATTTTACAATAAAGTGTCTTTTATGATTTTTTCTTAGGACTAATAAGAAAACTGTTCGTTTAAAATTAAAATTTCCATAATTAACCAAAATTGATCATTCATTATGAATCTTAATTTTAGAATTACGGTGAAAATATTGATCGTATTAGAAAATCATTGAGACATGTTCTTCCGAAAATCGAATTCCCTACAACTTTTGTTTGAACACTTTTTTTATAGAACCAATATTTTTGCCATAATATCAAACATTCGAACCATTTGTTTCAAAATTAAGTCAAAAATCATGTCCTTAGTGTTTTATTGGTTTCTTATTTTTGGTGATTATGAAATTGCAAAATTGAAAATTTTTCAAAAATTTGTGACTTGAAAACTTTTGTTCGGTAAAAAATTATTAGAATTTTGTTATTTTCAAAATTCTCAATTTAGTGAAAAAAAATTTCAGAGTGTGTAAAAATGATAATTTTAACTCATAAATTACTTTCAAAATTCTGAAATATTCGATTTTACCATTTTCGCAAGACAAAAATTGTGAACGCAATTTGGAGTAAAATTTTGATTTTAAAGACGTCATATTTTTTTTCTTAAAATTTAGACGTCTTTACGTCAAAAAGTTCCATGACTTTTTTTTCTGCAATCAATATTTTCCAAGTTATAAAGTTTCCAATATTTAATTTTTTTAATTCTTGTTATATCGCGATTATTAAATGTGAACTTTTTCGAAAAATTTCCAACTCCGAACTATGACTCTAACTAAAAAATTCGAAGAAGTTCATTTTTAGAGGAATATTCTAAAATTTCCAAAAAAAAAGTATAGTGAATCCAAAAAACCAAAATTTTACTACAAAAATAGCTTTCGAAAAAAAGAAAAATGACGGGAAATATTTCACGACTGAGTAAAACGGATAAATATACCGACTACTACAGAAATTGTAAGCAATGATAAATATTTTATGATGTAAATAATAAGTTATTACGAAAATATAATGATAATTGTCAACGACGCGTGCCGAGGAATATTTTATTGGTTGCAAGAGACCCAAAGGGTTAAATTATGGACTTTGTTTAACGCCCATTGTCTGGGCAGTCATAACCAAGAAAGTTTATGTAGTTAAGAATTAAGTAACACTCCTTAAAGTTATACATAGTAAGTTCTCTCTAGTTATTACGATAATTTAAAGTTTATGACCCAACAGGGTCATAATATTTATTACAATACTATTTACAATTATTAACTGCATGAAATTTTCTCGATCAATTCTCAATACGCGGCATGAATTTGAAAAATTTATTTTTTAATAAAAAAACGGTTTTTTCGATTTCGAGTATTTATAGGTTAGAATTCTATCCTCTGAAAATTAATGACCCGTGGAAAAATCTTTTTATGAAATTTCATAAAATTTTACAGACTAATTATTTAAAAAAAAAAATTTTTGATCGTAAAAAAAAAATTGCAAATAGATTTTATATATTGATCTAATGGATGCGGCCATTACTGTAACGGAATAAGTATGTTTTTTACTAATGGAAAAATTCCGGCTAGTGCTGGGCTCGAACCTGGACCTTTTCGATTCCAAGTCTTTGCTGTTATCCACTGCGCCGTACCACGTACTTGATAACGAGTCAATTAATAAAAGATTTATTGAGATATGAAGTTTTAAGCTTTTGTAATAAATTTTATAATATTTTGAAAGAACTGATAATTTTATAATTATACAGCATATTTTAAATAAAATTTTCCAAATGCGGTTAATAAAATTTTATAAAATTTCATACAGTTCCGAAGACTGTCAAAAGTATGACTTTAACATATACGATAAAATTATGGAGGGTAGAGGTAAGGAGAACCCTTTCTGTATGTTAGAAGTGTCCATTAAATCAGACACAATCAAGGTGGCGCTGCTTTAAGAAAATGATTTGATTTGACCGTAAGCGCCTAAAACCTCTACCCTCCATAACTGAACCTGTAGAGTTCCCAGAATACTACAGTAAAATTACTATAAACATGCCGATCTTTTCATTCACACCGTATAATTGTGGTATTGTTTCGGTAACTTCAAAATCGCGAGGACAATTTGACGTTAATTTACTACCCGAATTAGAATGCCAATTCACTTCAAAAGTTGACTAGAAGAAAGTTGTTGTCAATTTTCAGGCAAATTTTTATATCAATTTGTTGTTAATTTGACTTAAAAAATTGCTAAGTATTTTTTTACCGTCAAAACCCCGATAACCACACCTTGCTCAGCAAGTTTTGCAGTGAAACATTTTCGGCTAATTTAACGACAAGTTTCTGGCAAGCCTTGGATGGATAATTCTTGCGTGCAAGTTGATGCAAATTAACTGCCGTCATCTGAATGTAATTTGATAGAAAAACTTGCCGTCAATTTGAAGTGAAACTTTCAATCAACTTAACATTATTGTCTGAGAGTGATACTTGGAGTCAAATTGAATTCAAGTTACAGAAAATCTTCTGTCAACTTAACCGCAACTGTTTGCTCTCCAATATTTGCTTTTAAGTTGACTTCAGAATATGGCGGTAGTTTGAAGTTAACTTGCGGTTATGCCCTGATAGCCAGAGTTTCTGATCAGAAAGTTGGTGTACCTAAGTTGCGACCAACTTGACGACAAGTTGTCGACAACTTTCAGCTTGTATAACTGTTGACTACAAGTTGGCTACAAGTTCCTCAGAAACTTGGCAACAATCTACTGCGGCAACCTGTCGCCAAGTTTCTGAGCAACTTGTAGCCAAGTTGTCGGCAACAGTTACACGAGCCAAAAGTCGTCGACAATTTTCTCGGAAAGTTGCCGTCAACTTATGGAAATGCCAACTTGGCTATCAGGGTGGTAGCTTTCAGGGAATCTAAACATTCTTATTAATCAATTTGTTTACCTTCTGTAATGGTCAGAACGAACATTTCCAAGTTTTTTTTCTAGTGAAAAAAGTTATCCCTCAATTGAGGAAAAATTAACCGCAAATCTTTCTTTCCAACTTTTGCTGTCAAATTTTCGGCAAATTCGGGCAGCAAATTTTGGGTATTTTCAATTGTGAAATTACTGTCAATTTCAAGCTAAAGTGGCTATTAGTGTGTAGGTATGGCCGAATCTTAAGTACTGATCTGTACACTAAGGATGCGTTAACAACGATCAAAATCCGCTAAATCTGCTAAATATATGTGAGTGTATCGTTATGAACGTCAAGTAAAACGTACCTTAACTACAGCTATTCCGGTTAGTTCAAACACATCGGCTACAGTAATTGAATCTTTTTCAATTTTTGAAATTAATACAAAAATTATTACAATCATGGGAGAAACAGTGGCCACAATCTTGATTCATTAGACATTCCGTTCGATAACTCAGAACGATTTGAATATTCGGAAACATTTGTGGCTGTTGATAATAAACCTGGCACATCAAAACTAATGCTATATCTGTTTTATATCCGCGTCCTCACCTCTGCTTATGATAGCTAATAAATATATAAAAATTTTTTTCATTAGAAGCCACCTAGTGGTGACTCAAACTGAAATTTTTTTTCGAGTCGATTATTGCATGTATTAACTAATAGAGTAGAATATAGAAATCTGAAAAAACGTTTAAGTAAATCAGATATTCGATATCTAGGCTTAATTCAAACTGTAAACCATTATTTTATATGGACTTTCACCTTGTGGAAAAAAAAATGATTCCTGTTTCAAATAGTCACATTTATCGATTTTAGTTCTCGTTCCACGTTTGCAAGTTCTCCTGATTAGAGTTTTATAAAATTTCTAGAGAAGTAGATTGAGTCGAAAAAAACATTGAAATTAATTGGTCATTGATTATTAAATTTAAATAAAACTTTTCAATGAATATTATTTATTAACTTTCATATTTGTACAAAAAATAATTGAAACTCGTATGCAAAATCACATTTATAAATTTTAGTTATCGGTTCCAGTACGAAAATTTTTTTTTATCAAAGCCACCTAGCGGTGACGTAGGAACTCAATAAAATTTTTTCATTGTCTTTAGTATGAAATAAATTTCTATTGAAATTGAATACTTAATGTAGAAATTAAATATCAATTTTTCACTGAAAAATATTATTCTTCAGTCTGAATAAGCTCAGAAACATAAAACGACAAACTTCAGGCATGCATAGTTGACTAGTTCAAATTACAAGTCGAAAAAGTTCATGCGTGTATAAGAGGGTACACCGTCATGATAAATTAGGAATTCATCGACTCTTTATTATCAAAATATGGAACTGATTGAATAATTAAGAGAAGAAATTTGTGATAGTCATCGTATTATCCCACTTGAATCAGCCTTTAAATAAATTTTGAGCATAGGATTTTTTTCCAAACTCTCGATATAATTTCGATCTTTGAGTAGGCAGACTCAATTGATTTGCTTTATTGAGTCAAACCAGTATCTACAATTAACTTTATCCAAAAGAAAAACAAATCCGATTGTTAGACCGATCCACTTAAAATTCTATTCTTATTAAGCCAAATTGCTAAATATTTTATCCAGTGTTTGATTTATTTTAAACTTGAAATACATACAATAAATTTCATACAAGACTCATTCATTGGTGAGCTTAATGCCACTAACAACTACTAATTTATTTCTTTTGCTTGCCACTTTAAGTATGGGAAGTTTTCCACCCAAAAGTTATTCAACGGAGAATTTGGAACCAAACCATAAGAAACTTATGATTTTCTGAGATTATTAAATGGCTGAAGAAACCAATAATCGACTACTCAACTCATAGATAGTTGGTAGAGAAATAAATAAAATATCGGAATAAAGTTTTTCCGCTTCACAGAAAATAATATATAATTACTTTTTTGACTTTATCGTTATAATTAATATTGTAAAATGCATCAACATAATGTATAGAATAAATTCAAGTGAATTTGAAACTAGTGAGTTATAAATTGAATATATTCTGCAAGAAATGTAATCTAAGCTGTTATTCAATAATATTGTTACTAAATATCAAGTATTTGAAACTTTTATAATTTATTATAAATTAATTATTTTAATTATTCTATTATATTATTTCGCAAAATTAACTACAACAATCAATACAAGTCATCATTAACCGATTTCTTAACAATTCGTTAAAGTGATAAATTTTATTTGCAGCATTGAAGAAAACAAACTTTCAAATTGTAGTTAAAATGAAATTGACGAAATAAAAAGGTATGAATTTCCTAAATGAATCCAGACTCGATTTTCCATTCGATATTCTCATAATAGTTATAAAAATTTTCAATAAATATATATATGAGTTCAATTATTAGTTTTTATTAATTCCATAACTTTAGTTAACAGATGCAAGAACTTAAAGACTTAGCGAGCCAGTCTATGAAGGAGAAATATTTTGATCTCGCGCCACCTAGTGGATTATTTTGGAAATAATTTTTTTCTACATGAATTAGATTGTTTTCGATTGATGTATGGGTCTTAAAATATTTGAGAAGGAAATTACGCATTGAAAACATTCAAATTTCAGTAAATTTCTACATATTTTTCATTAAGTACAAAAAAAAATATTTATTATAATATGGAATAACATATTCATCAATTGCAACCTAAGTGCGCAGAATGCACAGAAAAGCAAGATTTTTTCTCCACAAAGAATATTACCTCATACTAAAACAATTTTCTGTCGGCCAAAGAATCGTTTTTGTCATCTGTTCAAAATAAAAATTTTCTTGGGTTACGATAAACTTCTGCCGAAGGAACTTTTCTGCAAAAGTTAAATTACATATCAATTTTAGTCCTCAAGATATTTTATTCGATACATAAGTTTTCAGTTTTCTTTTTTATTACTTGTTGAAATCTATGATATAAATTTATCAATATTGGATTTTAGCGTTTTATAATATTAAGTTTTGATTTCCCATCAGTTAAAACACGAAATTACGAAACAGAACAAATTATTTTCGATTGGTTGGATTCATTGGCTGAGCCTCAAAATAAATAATCTATCATTCACTATAGTATTTGATAGTGCAATCAATATAAGATACATTGGGAATTAAAGAGAGATTTATAAAACTGGAAAGAAAAAGAGCAGACCGAATCGATATACATAAACTGCAGGTATGAAGCTCAATGAACGAACATGTCAAGTCACATAACCATAATGAAGAAGTTTTGATAATAAGCATGACAAGAAAAGCACACATTTACAAATTTTTGTCTTTCGTGAACACAATCGTTAAGTTTAGAACCAAAAATTAATTTTCGATTCATTATAACCATAGTTATTATTAAAATAACAATAAGGATCGAAAAAGTTCAGAAAATTTTCATCTAGTCCCTATACATCAGCATTTCTAGAAACTAAAATTATTTTAAAAATTTCGTACATTTTTTCAAGTATAAATTCCAACTTCATCTTTTATTTTTTTATTTCCAACAAAAGATTGAAAATTTTGTAATTTTTCGTTTTACAAGAGAATTCAATTTATTGATTTTTGTTCCCAATCTGCATGCGGAAAGATTCGGAAAATTTTAGCCACCTGGTGGTGACATTAGGAACTATTTTTTTTTTTTTTTTTTTAAATACTTAGAGACTGGATTCTTAGTAACGAACTCGACTTGTTTTGTCTATTAATTACGGTCTTCGATGTATCTTTATTTACTATGAAAATTTATCCTCATGAATGCATGTAAAATTTTTTTTTCTCATTTTTTATGGCTCGGCAGCATTCCATGATATAAAAATGGCGATTGCCGTAATTCGTAGGAAGTCATCATAATTATAAAATGCCAATGATAAGTTCTGAGACACCTGAAGGCTATAACTTATAAAAATCGCGGATATTGATTGTGATTAAAAATTATCGTAAAATTACACTTCATTAATTCTTAACAATGTCAACATGATATCCCAACTTTTTTCCCTTGGACTAAAAAGTAACGTCAAAAAAACTCTTTAAAATCTAGTCCACTTGATTAAAAGTAATAATAATTTATAAGCAAAAAAAAAAAATTAAATATCCGTTTGTTATCAAATGAATGTCAGCAATTTAAATGAGTTGGTAATGTAAGAAATGAGGTGAAAGAGGAGTAGCGAAGAAAGGGGATCAGCATAATCACACAAGAATAAAAACAAAGTTAAATAAACCGTTGTATAGTTAATCTGTACTGTTTAACAAAAAGACTAAGTAGTGTAAAATTCTCTTAAATTTATATCAGTACTGTATATTAAAGACATTCTCACTGTTGTAATGCTGTAGTTCACAACTAAACTTTTGGTATATGTATATATATGAGTATAGGTATAAGCCAACAAGTTAAGCTCGAAGCTTAGAATGATGTCGTGCAATGAAATGAAATATCACGATACGCTGGGGGTCGTTGTTGGCACACTATAAGCACAAGTGTCACGCGATCTATCACATACTTGTTGGCTGGCTCTACATACACCTTTTTCCAACCTCATATATACATATATATCTGGATACACTTAACATTGGCATGTTATTATTTCATGTTATTATAATTATCTCGACTTTTTAATGAACCGTCGACAGTTGTGACCCACCCTTACCTTTGAGGATAAAGAATGAGGATTTATGTGTGTGGTCAATGGCTAAATGGTTAATAACCATGCACGATATATGTTGCTGGTTATTAAATAAAGGGCTGGTTATAGAGTTATTTTGATAACTTTGTTTTACAGATCTACATCTTGGTCTCAGTTAAAATTGGATAATTAAAAATTTTTCCAAAGGCATTCATTGAAGTTTTGGAAATTTAAGGCTCAATTTATTAATTTCCGGAAAAAATGACTAGATCTGAAGATATGTAATTAAATTTGATCAAAAGAATTTATATATGAGTTACAATATCGAGGAATTATCAGAATTGACCACATTTTGACGGGTAAAAATTATGTTGAGCTTTTTGTATTTATCAATATCTAGTTGTCTGTTCAGATTTTATCAAATCTGAGTAGATTCGTAGTTAAAATAGACGTATGTAGAAAATCTTTTCTTTTGAAACCTTGAAGATCTTGTTATATATGATCATATCTGGCCTGATCTAGCTAAATCTAGTCAGATAGTGACAGTTACGAAATCTTTCAAGATCTGATCAGATTAAACAATTTTGTTTATTCTACGTTATTTAGCAATATCTATTATATTTGGTCAAATCATGTCAGATCTGATGAAATGGCTACAATTAAAAAATCTGACTAGATCTAGTTATATCTGGTCAAATCTAATAATTTTTTTATCATACCATATCTGGTTAGATCTGGTCTGATTTAGTCAAATAAAACCAAATTAAAGATCTGACTAGATTTAGCGAAATTTGATCAGATCTTATAATCTTTTTAATTATATCCTATATGTTCATATCTGGTAAGTTCTGATGAGGAAGGTACGATTTCAAGATCTGATCCAATCTAGCTGCATAGAGTCAGATCTGATATTTTTCTTCATCTTATTATTTCTGATTAGATCAGGTGAGATCTAGTCAAATGAAAAAAAATGAAAGATCTGATTAGATTTGGCCTAATCTAATCAGATCTAATAATTTTTTCCGTCAGATCCACATGGTCATTTCTGATTAGTTCTGTTGAGGAAGATACAATGAAAGAATCAGATCTAATCTGGCTGCATCTATTTAGATCTATTAATTTTCTTTATTATACCATTTCTGATCAGATCGGGTCAGATTTGATGAAATAGAGGTGATTCAAAAATCTGACTAGATCTGGTCAGATAAAGTCAGATATCATTTATTTTAAAATCTGGCCATATGAGAGTAAATCTGGTCAGATTTTAATGTTTTTTACGGTTCAGTATACAGTCCATGCAAAAAAATTGCAACAAATTTTGAAAAAAAAATACAAATTGAAAATTCATTTGAAAAATAGATTAAAACTTGAAAATTTTAAAATAATAAAAATATTTTTGTCCATTGGGAGATTTGTTTTGGAAGCCGATAAAATAAATCTCCTAGACCCAGTTTCCAGTTTGAAATTTTTAAATCCCTTAATAACTTTAAGAGAAGTTCGAGTTTAAAAATAACAAATAGAGTCCAGCAATTTATCTTTGATCTACTCATTTATTAACTTAATATTTAATACTAAAAAAAAACAGCTGGTACGTATTTTTTATTTTATTGTCAAGTGTAGGGGAGGATTTAGGATTAGACGGGGGTTTTTGTCATACAAGACTTACGATAGACATGGATTATCATGTCTGTGGTAACTAATCCAGGAAGGAAGTGCTCACCCGCGTACCAAAATTACAGAATCTTTAATTCTTTCGTTAGTAATAAATTATATCAACAAAAAACTCTTTGTCCCAGATTCCAGGTGGCATTTATTACTTTTTAATTAAAATTACCCACATTAATATAAATAACAAAAATTATAAAAATAAACTTCACTCAAGTAAATTTGGTCATAATTATAAAATTTTGAAATTTATATATTTTCGTTTGAATTGAATTTGTAGCTAAACTATTGAATTTACGAGAGATAGTCTAGAATACTTTTATATAGAAAATTTCATTTTCTCCAAAACTGTAATCAATGATTTTTATGAAATTTTCCATAGCTTAGTCAGAAATTGAGAATACAGAGATTGGAATATTGATAAAAGGGAATTTTTTTAGTATTATAGTGAAAGGGGAGAATAAATTATTTTGTTGGGATGGTGCGACGGGGTAAGGTGGATATCATGGGTAATTTGAGCCGTTACTAATATCTGAAAAAAAAATTTCAAAATTTAATATGCGCGTTAAAAATTTGTATGCCAAAAATTAAATTAAAATTTATTTCGCATAAATTGAACTAGTTTGAAAATTTACAATAAATAAAAAGAAGCACTGTTTATGTTATAAAATAACTTAATTTCGGTTCTTTTACAGAAAAATTAATTGGGAAATCGTTTCCGGTGAGAAGAACGTTCTTCTTTCAGTAACAATGTCTCCAGCTGACGAAAACAAACGTTCCAGATAGTGGCGGGAAAATTTTGAAATTTCAATTTCAAAAAATAGAAATGTCATATTTATTTTTTATTGAAAATGATTTTTTTTTTTTTTACATTAAAAATTATTTTTTGTATTTTCATAATTTTTTTAATGCAAAATTTGATATACCAATAAAACTATAATCAATTTCTTAAAATATAAATGGCCACAAACAATATTTGAATACAGCAAAAACGTTGTGGATGTACCATTTATTAGTCGTTAACGAATTTTCAGCGCCAAAATTTTAAACTGAAAAAAATTTTTTTATGTATGTGATAAAAATTAAAGACCAAAAATTCTAAGGGCCTATTGAAACTTGTAATTTATGCAGAAATATTGAAATTTATTTGAAATAAAATAATTAGGCTACACGGAAAGAAAATTATGAGAAGTTTTGCTATGCATTATGGGAGTGGTTCCCATAATGGTATGGGAATAGTACCTATACTACTATAGGGATGGTTCCCATATATTATGGGAACCATCCCCATAATAGTATGAGAATAGTTCCCATACCAATATGGGAATGGTTCCCATAATATTATGGGAACCATTCCCATATCATTATGGGAACGATTCCCTATATTTTATAGGAATACTTTCTATAATATTATGGGAATCATTCCTATAGTTTATGGGTATGGTTCCTATAATTTATAGGAACCATTCCCATAAATTATAGGAAGCATTCCCATAATATTATGGGAATGGTTCCTATAATAGTATGGGAACTATTCCCATAATATTATGGGAATGATTCCCATAATATTATGGGAATGATTCCCATAATGGTATACGAACCATTCCCATAATATTATGGGAATAGTTCCCATACTATTATAGGAACCATTCCCATAATATTATGGGAATGGTTCCTATAATTTATGGAAATGGTTCCTATAAATTATAGGAACCATACCCATAAATTATAGGAATGATTCCCATAATATTATAGAAAGTATTCCTATAAATTATAGGAACCATTCCTATAATTATAGGAACCATTCCTATAATTATAGGAACCATTCCTATAATTATAGGAACCATTCCTATAATTATAGGAACCATTCCTATAATTATAGGAACCATTCCTATAATTATAGGAACCATTCCTATGATTATAGAAACCATTCCTATAATTATAGGAACCATTCCTATAGTGTTATGGGTATCATTCCCATAATTATAGGAACTATTCCTATAATTATGGGAAACATTCCTATAATTATAGGAACCGCTCCCATAATTTATGGTCGTAATTCTTATGATGGTATAGGAAAAAATTTCACAAAATTATGGGAACCACTGCCATAATTTTCTTTCCGTGTAGTTCTGTCAGAATTTTGTCTCCAAAACCGCTATAAAATTACTTTATCGATAAAAGACAAAATTATTCAGTCAAATTTATTATTGAGATTATTCAAATTTAAAGGAAAAAGTATATTTTAATTTTTGATTTAATAATTTTTCCATATTTAAAAAATATTCGAATAGTTCAAATACTCGATTCGAAATCGAGCATTATTCGAACACCCCTAATTGACACCAATACTAGTGCGCATGCCATAAATAATAATAATAAAAAAAAGTTCAAAAACCAAAAACAATTTAATTTTATTTAATTCCATTCTAATTTAGTTAAATTTACTGTACTACATAACAAAATTTATTAAGTAGACAGTCTAGCTTACTATTGCAGCTCATATTTTTGTTGCATACCCACATGATAAAAATAACTCAATATAAATAACAATTTAATCCTCAAGTAAATAAAAATTATAAAGTTTCAATAGCGTTTTAACTTTTCAATATAAGTTCTATAATTTTAACCCTTATTTTATATTAGAATTCCCTGAATATTTTACTCCCGGTAAAAAAAAAAAAATTATAAAAATAATGACATTAAAATTTAAAAAAATATAAAACAACTGTACAAGTTATTTACAAGTAAATCGAGTACTTTTATGAAGATAAACTATATTATGAATGTAGATTTAACGCACCTGGCCCTACATATTTGAACCGAAGAAAGGGTCCAAATGATAGATTCTATTCCAGTGAGTCATATATTTTGTCAGCCGCCCTAGCGCCCTAGGGTGTTATTTCACAAAAGTTGAGATATTTTATTTTATCGTTTTCTTCATCATTGTTATTCTATACCTTGTTTATTTACTTAAATTCTTACATTTTTATAAAGACTATTCCTACAACTACTCAATGCGACTTGAAAAAATAATAGTGTGTTAAAGGGTAAGCTATTAATAGCCAAAATATATATTCCGGCGTATTTTAGGAACCCTTTGAAAAAATTTTCAATTATATAGAGGAAGTCATAAAATAAGTCAGTACTGAATACTCTAGTACGAAGCTACTAAATTGCTAATTTTAACTTATTTTTAATTTTTCACAAAAAAATATTGCAATTTTTTTTTTTATCTGCAATTTTAAAGTTTTACAATTTTCTCGATTTTTTGAATTTATTGTAACTATGAAACTACTTTTCAGATGAATTTACAATCAAACCTTTTGTGTGGAAAATGAAAAGGCCTTTAAAAAAGTTTTGATGACTTTTTATGTAAATGCTGAATTTTTTAAGTAATTAATTAATTAATTTATTATATAAAAGGAGAATTACTATTAAATGAACGTAATTTTTAATGTTGATATGGAGTTTTAATTAAAATTAAAACTTTTTGGTAGAGATACTTCATGTAATTAGATTGTATGTACGATATTAGTACACGGAAAAAATTTTTTGATAAAAATTACTCTGTACCCGGGTCAAAAATAGAACTTGATTCAGACTCGCCTCGCCTTATTTTTTTGAAGTTATTGATTTGCCGACGATTTTTTGACAAGATCTCGACTTTTTCGACCCGTGCAAAAAAAAATTTGCTTCATTATGAATTTCATTATGAATTTGATAATCAAATTCAGATTTTGAAACAAATATGACTTTGATAATAAATTAGCTATAAAAATCCTGTAATTTTCTACTACAGCTGAATCTAACAGGTAACCAACAGCTGAAATCTCATAATTTAATGGGTAATTTTTAAAAACTTACCCTTTGCTTTAAACAAGTGATAAGTACATTATAAAAAAAGTATACTACTAGCTTTGAAGAAGATTCAAAATTTTTTAATCGAAAGAAATTAAGACAACGAAGAGGAGTAATTTATGATGAATTTGATAATATTTATTATCAATTCGGTACGAGATTCATATTGAATTAATTATAAGATAAATGTGTTTTATTTCATAATTGTATTTTTTGTTCTTACGACCGAAATTTAAAAAAAAAAATAAAGAACTATTTTATCTAACTTAGATGACATTTATTACTAATTTGATTAAATTTAACAGTATAAAATTAAGATTTACTCTAAAAAATCTATATTTATTGTTAACAGTTTGTTGTTTGTGCTATTACAAAAAAAAATTTTGTTTGTTGAATGAGTTGAAAAATAAATCAACTAAAAAATATATTTTACTCTGCATTATTAAATTAAATTTACTGAACTAATCTACATTTATAATATATTTTTCTAATTTTAAAGCTATATTTGTTAGAAACTATAACTTGACTGTTATTGTTATATAAAATTTGTTCATTATCATATGTAACATACGATCAACTTAATATCAACTTTGTAACACTTTTATAATCAACTTATTATGAATCAAGTTTTAATTTTATACTGTTAAATTTAATCAAATTAGTAATAAATGTCATCTAAGTTAGATAAAATAGTTCTTTATTTTTTTTTTTAAATTTCGGGTGTAAGAACAAAAAATACAATTATGAAATAAAACACATTTATCTTATAATTAATTCAATATGAATCTCGTACTGAATTGATAATAATTATTATCAAATTCATCATGAAATACTCCTCTTCGTTGTCTTAATTTCTTTCGATTAAAAAATTTTGAATCTTCTTCAAAGCTAGTAGTATACTTTTTTTATAACGTACTTATCACTTGTTTAAAGCAAAGGGTAAGTTTTTAAAAATTACCCATTAAATTATGAGATTTCAGCTGTTGGTTACCTGTTAGATTCAGCTGTAGTAGAAAATTACAGGATTTTTATAGCTAATTCATTATCAAAGTCAGATTTGTTTCAAAATCTGAATTTGATTATCAAATTCATAATGAAATTCATAATGAAGCAAATTTTTTTTTGCACGGGGACTTAAATTCAATTTTTTTCAACTTTTTGAACATTTTTCATCTTAAGTTCAACTTATTCATCTTTACTTTGAGCACAATAGTCATTCACATTACTTTTGACTCGCTAAACCAAGTCGAAAAAAAGTCATTTATTCGCCTTACTTTCGCCTTAATATATAAAAATTATTTCACCTTAGTTCTGACTTTTTCGACTTATAATTTAAGTTGAATAAGTCTACATCAAGGCAATTTCGACTTGATCTTGACTGTTTCGTCTTAAAATTTAAGTCGAATAAGTCTAAACCAAGTCAATTTCGACTTGATTTCAACTTTTCCGTCTTAAATCGTGACTAAGTAAGCCAGTTAAGTCTAAACCACCCTAGCGGATCCGAATTACGGTAAATACAGTGATTTACCGTAATTTACGATGCCTAGCAGAATTACCGAAAATTACCGTAATTTACCGTAAATTACGGCAATCTACGGTAAATTACGGTAATCTACGGCAAATTAAGGTAAATTGCCGTAATTTACGGTAATTCTGCTAGGGGCCGTAAATTACGGTAATTTACCGTAAATTACCGTAATTTACCGTAGATTACCGTAATTTACCGTAGATTACAGTAATTTACGGTAAATTACCGTAATTTGTGGTAATTCTGCTAGGCACCGTAAATTACGGTAAATTACGGTAAATCACTGTATTTACCGTAATTCGGATCCGCTAGGGCAAGGCGAAAACTTAATATATTTCATACCTCCGTAAAAAAAGTCGACTTTGTCTTGTGAAAAATGGCTCCAAATTTCGACTTGGTAAATCAAGTCTACATCAAGTTTTATTTTTGACCCGGGATTATAAAACATTACATAAAAAGAAATATATTATTAAAAATATATAATCCAATATATGTAAAAAACATATATTCATAAATATATATATTTTTGCCACCAAATATTTATCACATATTCACCATATATATTTTTTCATATTTTTAACAATATATAGCTTTTCCATGCGGGATAACAACACAAAACATTAGAGCGCGTAAATACTAGACCATTAGTTTTTCATTGGCATTTTTCTGTAGCTTTTATAAGTTTTTTTTCGTGAGGGTAGGCGTGTGCGATTCAAATGTTACTGGTGTTCAATTATAAAACTCACAATTTATTTGAAAGCAGACATATAATTCAAACATTTAAAATTATTTTATTCACACGATTATATAGTATAGATATATCGTATACTTCTATTATCGACCTAGATTACCCGCATCAATTTCTCACCCGATTTTCATTTAATTCCACTAATTTAATTACCGTGACTCGACTAATTCAATTTATTCAACTGATATTGCGTTACCACACATTCGAACACTCAACACATATACATTTATATCAACGCACTGCTATATTTAATATGGTAATCAATTAACAATTGTTTTTAAATATATGAATAACCGTTTGGTATTTATTTGAAACAATTAAATAAATTTAAATAAATTTAATTAACGAATTTCGTTGAGTATAAATGAAACCAGTTGTTACACAACTATACAGCCGTGAGTAATATTCATTATTTCAGTAATTATTCAAATCCATGTTGCCGGAAATTAACGGTCAATGAACAGATTTTATGCACTTACACTTGTGTAGTATTCAAATAAGAGATAAATTCATATTAGTTTACTTTATTTTTTAAAGTTTTTGTTGTCATTGACGTTTTTTTGGACGAAAGACAGAATGATTTACGGTTGGGTAATTAAATTATTTCCGAGTACTATTATTCAACTTTTTTTGCGAACTGGAATAATGATTCACAATATAAATATTTTAATTTTCACGGAAACTGAAAACATTTGATAAAAAAAATTTTACGTTTCGGAAATAAAACTTTTTTTTTTTAAACTTTTATATTAAATATCTCGTAAAATATCAAAGATATGGTGATTTTGCAAGAGTACAATTTTGTAGAACGTAAAATTTCCTGCAAAAAATGTCTGATTGAATATTATGGAAAATTCATAACGAAAAAAGTTGTGGAGTTTCAGAAGATAAAAGTAAAAATTCTTGAATTTTATTCATAATTTTCATATCGTTAACTATGATGGGGAATATCTTGGAAATTATTGAAGATACGATGATTCTACTTAGAAATAATTTTGTAGAGCAGTAAATTTACTACAAAAAAGGTCGGATTCATTATGATGATAAATTGATAAATAAAAAAGTTATTGGGCTTCAGAGTTAAAAGCGCGAAATTTGTTAATTTAAATTTTGAGTTCCGAAATTTAATAACTATTTATTGCTAATTAATTAAGGGGTATATTGTTGAATTATAGAGAGTTAATTTGTCACGGAATGAAGAATTAATAGAGTAATTACAAATAAATAATAGTGGTAAACAATAAGCCCGGAAATATTTGACAGATGATCGAAAATGATAACGGGCTCATTACCCAGCAAACCTACTTAGCGACAGTTGGACTATTTCGGGTGTTATTTCTATATGATGCATTAAGCGTAACGTTGTTGGTGATGATAATCATCGAGGGAAGACCACTACTCTCTCTATCAGTACACAAATTATTATCTTGGGGAAAATAATACCCGTTGTCGTATTATTGAACCGCATTGTAAATTACCAGGATAATTATCCTCGAGGTTTACGAGTCAAAGTGCTCTTTCAATGCACCGCAATAGGGACATTTTGCGTCATTGCCCAAGTACGGGACGATCCACTCGCAATAACGGCCTCGTAAATAGTTTAGCGCAATGTAATATCAACCTCAATATGTTGATCATCATCAGCATCCGAGCCTGGCCCTACATTTCCTGTCCGAAATTAATCCCCAGCTTTTCCATTTCGTTTGACCTTCATCTCATGATCAATTTTCTATCAGCACATGTTCACTCTGCTTTGTATTGTTTTATTATTTTATTTGTTTCCTCGACAACTGACTAATTTTCACCTCATTTTAGTGGCCAACTATTTCACCAAACATTGATCCTCTAGTTACGTGAATCCATTGCTCGGGTTCCAGTTCGTCTATTTCAATAAATTTATTTTTATATCAATACTCAATCTGTTAGCTTTCTATCACAATTTGAAACTCTTAAGTTTATGCATAAGTAAGGAAATATGACCAAATTATCACTAGGGTAACAAAATTGCATGTAATGTTACTACATAACGTACGTAAGAGTTACGCGGAATAAAATAATCGAAATCAATTATTATTTAGCCGTGTGATAAATTTTATCCCCGATCCATACAAGAAGCCAGCGCGCCATTTAATTATCCCATAAATTAACCATAGGCATGACAAAAGTCACTTTTTCAGTGCATTTCCTCACTTAATCAATGCAGTAGGCCTCCAACGCTTAGAAATTAATTAAAATTAGACAGAATATTCCTAACAACCACCAAAACTCAAATTTCATCCCGACATTTTATCAAATGCTCATTCAAAATCAACTTAATATACTCCACATAAAAATTATTACCTACTTTGATGTAATTTTTAATACATTTGATGCAGATTTAAAATTGCGATGAAGAGCCGCAGCAGTAATAAGGGATAATAAGTACTTGATGATAATATATGGATATATATATATATATATATATAACAAATCTCATTAAAATCCTTATTCTATATAATACTGATAAAAAAAATTCAAAAATTCTCACGTATTAATATAAAAATAAAAAATAAAGTGTAATATTACGCATACGCAAAGACGAAATCAGATTTCTCCGGTGACCGGAAAATTAAAGGCCTCTCTTTAACTTTTCCTTACACCAGCAGCAGTAACAACTCTATTTCCCATGACAGATATCATAGTATCGTTAGTTTACTCAGCATTACTCCATTGAGATTAAACTTTAATTAATAAAATTAATTATTATTATGATAAAACAAATATTACAATTATAAATTATTCATTTATCTTCATAATTACGAGTTTCATTTTTTATTATTTCATTTCCGGTGGGATTTTTTAGTTTTTATATTTAAATATGTCATATTCGATTTACTTAATAAAATATAATATAATGCTCATAAATTTATGATTTTAAAATATTAAACAGATTTTAATTGAAGCTGTCATTTTACTGTTTTCATAATAGAACACTTTTGAGATGGGTTGAATTTCCGTCTGTCATTGCTAATAAATGATGAATACAATTTTAAATGTTAGATCGATAACAATAAAATATTACGTAATATTACAGACAAATTTATCCAGAGCTAGGTTTCGTCATATTTTTTATTTTTTTTTTTCTATGTATGTTTGAGCCCAAAGTTATTCCATATAATATTTCGATAGTTCCGTCTTAAGGACGCCAACGTACGCATCGGTAGGCTGATGTTGACGGTCCCTACCTCAGACAGTCTCTCTACTAGTACGAGCGGAGGTAAAACACTGTTGCAGTCTTGGATGCGCGCGCCCGGTAGCAAACGGAGGCGGATAGTTGCGTATCCCCCTGCATCTACTTGCGTACTTTGGAGTTGTACGCTGATAAAAATAACTCAACTATAGCAATTCAACCCGTATGAAAATAACATATATGGTCAAAATATATGTAAAAATATATAATAAATTTCAGAAAATATATGTGGCGAATTTAACTATTTTTTTTTATATTAAAAAATATAATACTCATCATATACGAGTCCGTATATATTTAGCATGTATAAAATATATATGTCAATCATACACAAAAAATATATTTTTATCATACATGAAAATATATATTCTTTTCATATACGAAAACTAGATTTTATCGTACATAAAAATATATATTTCTATCATATACATAAAATATATTCTGATCATATATAAAAACATATATTTATATTGTGTATGGAAAAGAAAACTTTCTTATTCGTATGACCAACTCCAATTAAAGCAGATCTAAATTTTAATATACTTTTTAAATTGAAGTTAAAATTTTCAATATTAGTTAATTCGATGCGAATATATACACGGAAAAAAAATTCACGGATTTTTTACGATTTAACTATCGTAATTTTCATTATATAGTATTGTAACGCTGGACTATAAGTTTTCAATAATAATTTTTACAATAGACTATCGTAATTTTTATTTTATAATTTATACTACTACCTGAAAGAAAAAATCAGATACTATAGAGTAAATTATACAATTTGCGTCAACATAAATTCTAATACAACTATCGTAAAATGAATGAGTCGGTAATGTAGAATTTCTTTAAATATAAAATAATAATTAGAAGTCAATGGAGTAAAATATATTTTCTTAAGAAAGTAGAACTTATAATTAATAGAAAAGAAAAATTTATCATTTGGAATTTTTTTTTTTTTTTAACAGTTAAATTGAGAAGGAAAATACAATCTCGAAATAAAAATAAAACATGTTGAAGTAGTAATAATAAAATATTTATTTAATATTTTTTCAAATATATTTTTTTGGTATATATAAAATTTATTATTCATTATTTTAACTTTATAAGTTATAATATTACATCAGATTCCAAAAGTATTATAATTTTTTTCTTTTGAATAAATAACTCATTTCTTTGTATTCAAAATACGCACATGTAGAAAATTAAAAAAAACCATAGGTGCAATTTTTTCGAATACTTTTTTTCTATAATTTATCATTTTTAAAAAAATCCAAAAATTATTAGGCGTCTGCTAACTTCAGTATCCATAAAGAAACTTTAAATATCCATAATTTGAGGTTATTGTCGACAAATGAAGAATATCCTGTAACAAAATTAGGAGAATTGAATTTATTAGAAAAAATAAATTTTCATTCATTTAGAATCATTTATCCTATGACCACATAATACTACTAAATTGTTTATAAAAATAAACTTCATGTCCAGATAAATAATTTTAAAACGAACGATATACCCACAGAATATTCAGTTTAATAAAAATTGAATAGTATAAATTATACTTACACCACCAAATTATTATATTCCAGAATCTATGTAGGTTTGTAATGAAGAAAGCACAGTTTTTTTTTTAAATTTCTTATTTACAATTGTCCGAAAAACGTCATGAAAAATAACCTCTATTTCTGCACTACACTGTGGATAAAGATGAACTGATTTATAAATATATATAGTTGAACCACAAATAATACAGACAAAGTAGATGTCATCATTTGTATATATATATATATATATATATACTCACACAAGCATCACATCATGGTATTGTGACATTTGTCTTTCATACGGAAACGCTTCAGATGGCATATACTATACCATGTCAAAAAATTTACAATTCAACTATCGTAATTTTTGTGACTTGTATTGTAAAAACATAGAGGCAGCACGGTAAATTAAGAGGAAGAATAAAAGAATAAATATTATAATTAAATCTCATTTTTTATTCTTTTACTATTTACGATAGTAACATTGTAATATTTCTTATTGAATTTTATACAACAAGCTCTTAATAAAATTACGATAGTGAATAGTAAAAAATCTTTTACAAACTGTAAATTTTCGTATCATATATTTGAAAGTTACAGATAATAAAAGTATAGTCCAGGATTACGATAGTAATATTGGAATTTTTCGTCGAATTTTTTTTCCGTGTATACCCATATACAAATACATACACCGAATAAAATATATGCTTAAATATAACAAAGAAAATAAATGGTGCCATATATAATATAAATTATATGCTACCATATATTTCATTTCATATAAAAATTTTATATTTTTTAAATATAAAAGGAAATATATCAATACAATATATTATACGGTATATGTAAATGTATATATAGCTTAATATAAAAAACATATAAGTTACATATATGAATACATATATTTGTATATAATTTTATATTAAATCGGCGAAAATCTCTATATGACTTTTTATAATATACAATATAATATATCATATATTTTTCGTTGCAAACATATATGATTTTATATATTTTAACCATATATTGTTTTTTCATACGGGAAACTTATTCAAAGCTTACTATTTATTTTTTAAACTTTAGATTGACAATTTCCACACTCTATCATCCATATTACGACAGTAAATTAATACACGACAAAAATAAGTTTCTTGAGTATTATCGTAAAAAGTACTAAAACAAATCAATAAATTCATTACTTTTATTATTTATTACCAAGCGTATGGTAAACATCATAAAAAGGTAATAAATATATGATTAATAAGGAAATTGTTATATTATTTTTTTTATTGCTATTTCATTGGTATTTTTTATTAAAATATCGATTTTCATTGAGAGTATATTAAATTATTACTGAACGTTGAGTAATACATTCGATTACACGATTTGACGATTTTTATTCTGTAAAAATATTAAAATTAACTAAAAGTATGCATTGAATACTGAACAATATACGAAAGTTACTGCCTGTATAGTAATTTCTATCAATCAGATCAATAGAATAGTATTGAGTATTTTAGAGCAACTAAAAAATTACTATACAGTTTGTAATTTTTCAAAAGTAGACAGATAATATTAACAATTGATAGAGATTGCGTATACGAAAATACATCACAAGTTCTGAGGCCTTCGCTCGAAGGAGACATCGGACTGACAGACTGAGGACAGAATTCGTACGCGGGAGATCAGGGTTCGAATCCCGGCTGAGCCAACCCGCATGAAAAAACTTTATATGTGAAAACATATATGATAGAATATATGAATATTATAATGTGATATATTGTACAATATATAAAATAATATTTATATTTTTGCCGTATTAATATATGATAATATATTAAAAAAAAATATATTGCTAGAATATATTATCAATATATTTATCAATATATGACTTTTTATGTATGTTTTACATATATATTTTAATATATCTTTTTTATATTGATATATTATATTGAAAATAGTATATTTATTAATATATAGTATTTTTTATATTTTTTATATATGTTTTTCAATATATTGCAAAATATATGGTTTCCAATATATTGTAAAATATATGGCACTTTTTTTACTTTTCTTAGGTTATTGCCAGTAAATATAAGGTCAATGAACAGAAGGAGAAAAAATAATAAATTTGACTTTTTTTGTGGAATTGTGTAGAAATTGAAAAAGTATATTGAAAAAATAAAATTTTCAATATATTGCGAAAAATATAAGTTTCAATATACTGGAAAAATATAATTCCAATATACCGCGAACCATATATTTAATCATATAAATTCTTTCATATATAATCAATTATATAGAGACCATATACCACTAATTATATGAGTCAAAATATATGGCTATATATATCAAGTTTATTATATTATACTTATAAATTATATATATACTATCCATATATGATAAGAATATATTGAGCATTATATGAGATAATATATATAGAAAAATACAAAACATTATATACAAGTAAATATATTATGATAAATATATAATCCAATATATGTAAAAAACATATATTTTTCAATATAGATATTTTTGCCGCTATATATTTATCACATATTCACCATATATTTTTTTATATACTTTTAACAATATATAGCTTTTCCATGCGGGAAATCATTTGTAAAATAGTATAATTGACATCAACACTAATTTGCGTGTGATAAATAATAATAAAAATGAAAATAACTAGAAAACAATGCAGAATTTGAATGAACTTTATTACAAATAATTCGTAGGAACTAAAATTGTCTATAAAAAAGATCCTATGACATTTTTTGATAAGTCTAATAGTTTTGCTGGAAAAATAAAAAGATCTGGAAATTTATTATAAACTTGACTTCCAGCTCCAATAACTTTTGAATGGATGGATTTATTAAAAAATTATAAGAGACCTTTTTTGTAGAGCGTTAAATTCTCTACAAGAATAATCTGTAGACTTATTTATATGAGGTGCAAATGCCGAGCTAGAAAAATAAAAAAATAAAAAATTTATTTTCCGATGTTATTTAAACGGGAAATGGAAAATCAGAAATAGGCACCTCTAAATATTAATATTAAGAGCTCCGCTTTTAACAGGCTTCTTTTCTCACCTTCTTGCAAGTTTTTTTGTTGAAAAAAAAGTCACCTCAAAATGGCACACCCTAGTGCACATGGTAAAAATGACTAAATATCAACAATAATTAAATTTTGACCTGAGTTAAAAATTATAAAATTTCAATAGCGTTTGAACTTTAAAATATAAATTTTCTGATATTTGTCAAGGGTCCAACTCACCCCACTAAGTCAATTTCCACTATTGATCAATTCCCCCCCCCCCCCCCCCCCGTAAGTATAGAAATAGCGAATAAAAATTCTCTATAATTTTTATTACAACAGTTAACTAATTTTTTTTCTCTGTCCATTGGAAACTTCTCAATTCTCATTGAACTTATTTACTTATTTTTAAGTGCATCATTAATTTTTATTTATTCATATTTATTTTTTTATGAATTCCGTTTTCTGCTTATTATTATTAAAAGTTATTACTCCAGGCTAAAATCAATAATGAATTTGCATCTCGACGATTAAATATTTTACTTCAGTTTCTTTCACAAAAAAAAAAAAAAAAAAAAAAAAAAAAAATATAAATATAAATTTTAAAAGAGAAAAGAAAAATAAAAACAAGCATCAGAAAACAATTTAATTTTTTTTTTATTAATATTTGTTCTTTTAATATCTCAATAAAAATAATCATAAATTTAAATTCTTCATAAAAAAAAAACTGTCGTAAAGATTAAAAAATTTTTTTCTTATAAAAAATTTAGTCATCAAATTTTATTGTACATCATATATTAAGATCACAGTCTCAAAGATATTTTTTATTTATTTTTTCATAATTATGTCAGAATTCATGCAAAAAAAAAAATATTAAAAAATTGAAGTAAATTTTTACTGGTAATTTCTAAGAATATAATGAATCACTTTTATATGAATTACTACAGATTAATTTTATATTAATTTGAAGCTTGATATATTTAATTGTTGCGAGTGTTCGATCGATTTATTTTCCTTCGTTGTCATAAAAAATATAATCAGGATTTCTTGGATAGACCCATGCGCCTCCCCATAGATTTGCAAATACAGGTTTCGCCATTGCGTATGCAGTTATCACCAAAACGACGGTAATAAATAATAAAAATTTTAAAACACTCGGCATTTTAAATCAAAATTATTTTATCCTGAAAAAAAAAATTAATTAATAATAATTATTATTATTTGTAAAATAAAAAAATAAACATATATAATTAATCTTTGATAATAAATAAAAGTAAAGCGGGGTAAGACCGACTATCGAAATTTAATAAAATAATAAAAATATTAAAAATACATAAACAAATAATAGTAACTTACAAAAATATTTAAACAATTAAAAATTAATTTGTAAATAATTAGTTCGCGATTGTAGTTGAATAATTGTTTAATAAATATTTATATTTACCAGATGTTTCAATTGATATTAATTCAAGTAGATCGAATATCAAACAAAATTTAAAATATTGTTGTTATTATTGGACGTGTGTCGTTTGAAACTGTCTCGATGCTAGTGACTATTTGACTGGGCCTCCGGTCTTTTATATGTACGTGCGTTAATATATCAGCTGTATGTACAATGACGTACGTTAGATTTATGACGTCAAATACGGAATAATTTGGTTTAGATACGAGTCTAATGATTGTACGTACTCCAGTCCCGTCGTATGGGCCTGAAAATAGTCATTACTAATTTTTAAACATTGATATAAATTGCAATAGTGAGTTTATTAATTAAATGATAATTATTTTACAAAAATACTTTTAGTATAATATAATTTTGATATGAAATTAAATTAAATTTTACTGTTCTCATGGTTAAACTGCATAGTGGATTAAGCGATTGGCTCAGCGGCCTTAAGGTTCAGCCTTTGGAACTTACAGATAAATAAAAAAAACCAGATATTTTATTTCACTGACATCAGCAGTGAATTGGTCGTTAGTATTACCAGTAAATTTTCTGTTTTAAGCAGTCATTTTGTTTCACTGAAACTAACAGAGAATTTCACTGAGAAGATCAGTGATTTTCAATAATACAATCAGTGAATTTAACTAGTTATTTAGTAACTACTTCTAGAAATAACTAGTGAAATTTTCTCATTTAACGAATGATGGAGTATCACTGATTCAGTCAGTAATTCTGTCTCACTGAGACCATCAGATAATTTTACTGATTCTATCAGTAATTCTGTCTTTCTAGTACAATGAGAAAATTTCACTGATTCTGTGAGCAATTTTATTTCACTGACGCTGACAGTTATTTTGACTTGTACGATCAGTGATTTTGTTTAACTGAAGCAATTAGTGAATTTTACTAACTGAACTAGTAATAGAATTTTACTGATTCACTAAGTAATTCTGTTTCATTGAGACAGAGAATTTCACCAATTCGGTAATCAATTTTATTTTACTGAAGCTAACAGTTATTTTTACTGATTCGATCAGTGACTTTATTTTACTGAAGCTAGCAGTCAATTCAACCAGTTTTTTAGTTAGCACTACTAACAATAACCAGTGAATTTTCTGATTAAACTAATGATCGAATTTCACTGATTCAGTCAGTAATTTTGTTTCACTGAGACCATCAGATAATTTTACTAATTCCGTAATCAATTTTATTTCTCTGAAGCTAACACTTACTTTTTCTGATTCGATCAGTGATTTTTTTTCACTGAAGCCAGCAGTGAAATTAAACTATATTGAAAATTTTGTCTTTATATATATTGAGATCTGCTTAGATCTAAAAAAAATGGTAAATTCCCCCAAATATGACTATATCTCTGCAGATCTGATGAAATCTGAACAAATCTAACTAGATCTCGAAATATACAGAAATCTGCCTAATTTTGAATAAAAATTTTTTCGAAACCTGTCTAAATCTGACGTTATCAGTCCCGATGTAATCAGATCTGACAGTGCCTCAATATTAAATTTCATTACATATCTTTCGATCCAATTAGATCTTATTATAAATTGTCAGGTCTGAATTTTTTTTCGATCCCAGGATCAACTGTTTTACAATTTTATTTTACTATACACACTTAGATGATTTATTGCGTACACTTGTATTTAAATACGTCATCTATTTAATCTGAATTCTTGAGGATAATCATATCAGGGTCTTTTTTTTTTGTAAATACATTAAGCTTTCAATTTAATGTATCTTTTTAATTTACTGAAGTACAAATATTAAATATTAATGAAGGTAACATTGTTATTAATTCATTGTTATTTGCATAACATCATCATTAAAAAAACGTATGATCAAGACTCAGGCTAAATGAACCATTTCAAGAATTATTATAATTTTATATGATTATAAAATTTCATCACCTGTGAAAAAATTATTGTATGAAACTTTATAAAATTTATAAAATTAAATAAAATTATAATCCACTAGGTAACGGGTGGGCAAACGTCAATTTTGCATTAATCTACACATGCGTTTACTGATCAATTACCCTTACGGAAAAATGCTAATGAAAAACTAATGGTTAAATATTTTCACGCACTAATATAATGCTCTAGTATCATTAGTTCGTTTTTAGTGTTCTCGATATTTTTAGGGTTATGAGCGTAATGCTTAACTTGTTTCTTAGTATCACTGATGTAATCCGATAAAAAATATTTGGATCCATCGTCGAAGTAATAGATGTAAATTACACGTTATCACGGTTTTGAGCGTGAATTGACCGTATTGAACATATTGAATATTCAAAACGAAGCTTCAACGTTTTTACAGTACCCAAAATGTATCTTTGCGATAATGCTTGATGCTTTCTTTTCCCGATCTTTTTTCTTCTTTATAAGACCGGTCATTATCTTTTGAGCTAAGTTGACTTCTTATAAACCTAAACATGGTTTCATGTGGCACTATTATACTCTATTTTATAGTAAAACAAATCGAGATAGTGATGAATTATGAAAACCAATCATTTTCAAAATTTACATCAGCGATGAATAATACAAAATCAGCAAAAACTCCTAGGGTTTTGAAATTTCCATTTTAACAAACAAATTCCCGCCTATCTACTTTGCTACGTGTAAAAGTATTTCTACGGTCGTTTCCTAAAAATTTGATCCTCAAAAGACTGCGACGAAGATCAAATAATATATCTTAAGGGTTACCCGACCGTTGATCATAGACGATTGATCCCCGACAATTGATCTCCGACAATTGATCCTTGCGATAATTGATCCACCGATAAAATATACTCACACACATATAAATGTGAAAAATTACGCCATTTTTTCACTAATTTTGTGTCCGTGTAACATAAAAAATATACTCACACAAAAATTTATCAAATTTATATGTGTGTGAGTATATTTTATCGGCGGATCAATCGTCGCACAGATCAATTGTTGGAGACCAATTGTCGGGGATCAGTTGTCATTGGGTCATCGGTCGTGTCACCATCTTAAGAGTGAAGAAATCGCGTTGGCATGCTTATTGAGATTAGATTTAATTATGGGTTTGCTCAAAAAATCAATCTCACGGGTGTTTTCCAAAGACAGACTACTTAACAAATCGTGTCCATACTCAGACACGAGAAAAAAATTATTCGGGCAATGATACTTTCCGGGATCATGAGTATGCTTATATTTCCTTATTGTAAGTCTCAATAGGTTTTAATTACGTTTCGGATTCATAATAGACCAATCAACGTTTTGAAAAAGTTAAGAACAGCCAATTTGAATTTTTAGTCCAAAACGTTGAATTCACGTTTAATATCTCGACTCGGGCGATCTTATATGCTTGGATTACTATTTGCACTGATAAATTGATGTTTATTAATTTTTTTATCGATGAAAAATTATTCGCCTTTACTGGGGCTCGAACCTGGATCCTTCTGCATTTCAGTTGAAGCCTGGTTCCACTCTGCCAACCCTTCAGACTCAATAGTTAGGATTATTTTCAAAGTCTATATTTTTATCATAGAAATCTCAATAATCTTGACAATGCAAATGATATTAATCGCGATGATCGAGCTATTTATAAATTTTCATTGTATTTATATACACGGAAAGAAAATTATGGCAGCGGTTCCCATAATTTTGTGAAATTTTTTCCTATACCATCATAGGAATTACGACCATAAATTATGGGAGCGGTTCCTATAATTATAGGAATGATTCCCATAATTATAGGAATAGTTCCTATAATTATGGGAATGATACCCATAACACTATAGGAATGGTTACTATAATTATAGGAATGGTTCCTATAATTTATAGGAATACTTTCTATAATATTATGGGAATCATTCCTATAATTTATTGGAATGGTTCCTTTAATTTATAGGAACCATTCCCATAATATTATGGGAATAGTTCCCATACTATTATAGGAACCATTCCTATAATATTATGGGAATGGTTCCCGTATTATCATGAAAAAATTAATTTAAAGAAGTGTGGTAATCACTTCTACAATACACAGAAATATTATTAAATATAAAAACAAAAATTCAAACATTGAAAAAAAAAATCGTATTTGGCAAAAAAACATTAAAATTTTTAATAAGAATTTTTTGTCAGCACAAAACATTCAAGAAAATTTTAATTTTGGGAAATTTCTACACTATTGTGCAAAAAAAAAATTTTATGATATTATAGGGATGGTCCCCATAACATTATGGGAATAGTTTCCATAATATTATAGGGATGGTTCCCATAACATTATGGGAATAGTTCCTATAATATTATAGGAATAGTTCCTATACCAATATGGGAACCATTCCCATAATAGTATGGGAATGATTCCCATACCATTATGGGAATGGTTCCCATAATGGTATGGGAACCATTCCCATATCATTATGGGGACCATTCCCATAATGGTATGAGAACTATTCTCATACTATTATGGGAATGGTTCCCATAATATATGGGAACCATTCCTATAGTAGTATAGGTACTATTCCCATACCATTATGGGAACCATTCCCATAATGCATAGGAAAACTTCCCATAATTTTCTTTTCGTGTAGAGATTTAATATAAAATTCTAAGGTTAGAGTTTATTTTATTTGAATCACGATCGATACTGATATCACTTTTAATAGTGATGAAGACTCACTAATTGGACTACTGATCAACACTATTGACAGCTATGATCAACACTAGTCACTTTTGATAGTGATGTAGATTCACTAATCAGACTACTAATGATCACTAACTAACCCCAGTAAATTTTCAATAGTGTTCGTTAGTCTTCACTAGTTTTTTCCGTAAGGGTAAATACGCATGCGCAGTCTAGAAATTTCGGTCATATTAATAATGTAACTAAATTCATTGGATCATTGAGTACGGATATACTCCGCCTATTTCACTAAAATTTCATGATTTAATAAAAAAAGTAGTGATTTCATATAAATTAACTCACAGTTTTGACCAATAGAAAGAATGGTATTCTGATATAATATTTTATGAGGCTTCCTAGCCAATTAGCGGCGCATTTTTTGGCATGAGATGCATAAATATTCATTATGTACTTAAAGGCGAAGTCCTTTTGCTCAGAATAAAATTAATAACCCTTAGAATTATTATCAAAAAAAAAAGAGAAGAGAGGGGTGTAGAATTCTTTACCATAAATTAGCGCAAATTTCAATAATTACTTATTCTGTCAAGAGTTAACTTATTAACTTGTGAACATTCTTAGAGCAAATTAAACTTTTGCATTTGATTGTAAATTAAAAAATAATCCTGAACATCTTTCTTTCACAGACATATCTGTAAAAAAAATTCCAGTTAAAATTACGATACTAACATTGTGATTTTTCTTATTGATTATTGTAGTGGTGGACTATACCTTTGAAATCATAATTTTTACGATGTAGCATTGGAAATTCCATTCAAGAAATAATACTTGAGTCAAATAACATAAACCCGACTCGAATTTCTTCCTGATTTGCCTGAAGTACCATAAGGACCTTATCAAGTTAATATAAGGTTTGCCTTATCAGGGCAAACCGGATGAGTTCCTGATCAGGACCTCATCAGGATATCCCTATTCAAAAAAAAGTTATTTGCCATCGGGTCAACCTGATGAATTCCTGATCAGGACCTTATCGGGATATCCTTATTCAAAAAGAAGTTATCCCGTCCCTTTAAATATTTCATTTACAGGCTAAACATTAAACAAGGTACAAAAGAATATTATACAAAAATCATGTCAATCATTGCAGCAAAGATTTTTTACTTCTTCATCAGTTATTCTTTGACATCATAATGAATATTATATTTACACTTCCAAGATCACATGTGTATGTCAGCGCAGTGGATAGCATCGAGGACTTTGAATCGGAAGGACGCAGGTTCGAGCCCAGCAAGGAATTTTTTCATCAATAAAAAAATTGTTCACTTCCTCTAATTAATGCTCTCAATACAATAAATAAAATTCTCGATCGAATCGAAATTTTCTTATTTTTTTTCTTTGCAATTTAATATTTTTGTAAAAATAATTACTAATAAGGTAATCCTGATAAGGATTTGATGAGGATATCCTGGTAAGGTCCTGATAAGGCAATCCCGATAAGGACCTCATGGGTCTTAAGCGTTACATCCATATCAGGATCCTCGTCAGGATACTCTGATCGGAACCTTATTTGAAATAAGGTTAACCCGATAAGGACCTCGTCAGGCCCTTATGAAAAATTCTAGTCGGGACGTTTTAAAAATTTCGAAGCTCGGCGACTTTGTATGGGTAGTGCTGATAGAAATACGGATCGTAAATGGGACTAGAATGGATTGCGACCGTAGCTCTACAGATCGCTCCCTTCACGATACGCAAATCACTATTCAGTAGATCGTGCCAATCACAATATTTTTTTCCGTGTACAAATAATTTTTTCAGATGAAATAAAATTTAATTTAGATGGGCCTGATGGATGTAACTATTATTTTTAAGATATGCGGAAGGAAGAATAAATTTTGATTACCCAGAGAGGAAAGTACCACGGGCCCAGGCTTGGCCCAGACTTGGGCCAACTTTGTAGAACCTTGGGCCAGGCTTGTAAGCCAGTCTTGGCCCAGCCTTAGTAGAAGCCTGGAATGATAATCTCGGGCCAAGCCTGGTTGCCAGACCTGGCCCATGCTTGGTTGCCAGACCTGGCCCAGGCTTCCAGGAAACGAATAAATTTAATTAAAAAGAATTTATTATTATTAACCTCGTAGAATTCATGATCATTAACGTTTCAATTATCTAAGGGAGGTAAATGATGTGAAAAAAACTCGGTGGAAATTTTGCTGGACTCTGGGCGCGAACTGCCGTCCTTCTGACTGCTAGGCCCGAACGGTAGCTACTGGACGAACCTACCAATGTTGAACTGATACATTTATATGATCTACTTATATAAACCATAGGTATTTCCAAACTTGGGTAATCCTACCTTGGCCCAAGTCTGGGTTGCCATTGGTCGGCCAAGGCTAGGTTATCCAGTCCTGGCCCAAGCCTGGCTTGCCATTGGATAGCCAAGGCTAGGTTACCCAGTCCTGGCCCAAGTCTGGGCCAATATAGGTGTGTCAAAGCTAAGTTCCCCAGTGCTGGGCCAAGTAGGGGCCCGTTGTTCAACTCTGGCAGCTCCTGTATGGGTAAGAATCAGTTATTGAAAAATAATAGGTGAGGCTATCCAAGTAACGCGGATTGTAATCAGTACTATCCCAGAAAGTTGACACTATTATATTGTTTTATCCAGGTATAGTCCACGATTACTATGTTAACATCGTAAATTTTAGTGTAATTTTCCTTCCGTCTAAATTTCTAAAATGAACCGTTTTTATGGTCAAAAATTTTGTGGCAAAAAATAACAATAACATGGTTTATTTATTTATTTATTTTTTTCCAGTAATAATTTGATAGACATTACGAATTAGTATAAAATTGAATGAATTTATTTATAAAAAATATTTGCAGACCAATAAATTAAAACGATACATAAAAATAAATGTGAAACATATTTATCAGAAAATAAAAGCACCTAAGAATATTCTCGAGAATTCAATGTCAAATTAAATAAACAACGTGACCAAATACAAGTGTCACTAATTATTTACGTCAGTAGTAATGTTTACTATAAAAATATATCGAGATTACAACTATCCAAACAAATGGACGTTAGTCTTTTACTTAGGGCCCATAGGCTAAGACTAGAGTACATACAATCGTTAGTCGCGTATCTGCACCGAAATATTTTGTATTTAGTGTCATAAATCTAATGTACGTCATTGTAAGTACACTTGATTTATTAGCGCTCGTACATATAAAAGACCAGAGGCCCAGTCGAATAGTCACAAGCATCGAGACAGTTGCAACCGACACACGTCCAATAATAACAACAATAATTTAAATTTTGTTTGATATTCGATCTACTTGAAATAATATCAATTGAAACATCTGGTAAATATGAAGATTTATTAAACAATTATTCAACTACAATCGCAAAATAATTATTTAAAAATTAATTTTTAATTGATTAAATTATTTTGTAAGTTATTATTATTTGTTTATATATTTTTAATATTTTATCAAATTTTGATCGTCTCCCAGAGAAGGAAGTATCGAGGGGCCCAGGCTTGGCCCAGTCTTGGCCCAACTTTGTAGAACCTTTGGCCAGGCTTGTAAGCCAGTCTTGGCCCAGTTTTGGTAAAAGTCTGGGATGATAATCTCGGGCCATTGAATGGCCAAGGCTTGGTTACCCAGTCTTGGCCCAAGCCTGGGTAATCATTGTGACGGCCAAGGTTCGGTTACCCGGTCTTGGCCCAAGTCTGGCTTGCCATTGGATGGCCAGGACTGAGGACCCAATCTTGAGCCAAGTATGGGCCAATAGAGGTGAGCCAAAGCTAGGTTCCCCAGTACTGGGCCAAGGAGGGCCCCGTTGTTCAACACTGGCAGCTCTTGCATGGGCTGTCTTACCCCGCTTTTACTTTTATTTACTATCAAAGATTAATTGTATTTATTTATTTTTTTATTTTACAAATAATAATAATTATTATTAATTAATTTTTTTTTTTTCAGGATAAAATAATTTTGATTTAAAATGCCGAGTGTTTCAAAATTTTTATTATTTATTACCGTCGTTCTGGTGATAACTTCATACGCAATGGCGACACCTGTATTTGCAAATTCATGGGGAGGCGCATGGATCGGAAGCAATTATAAGAAAAGCTGATTTGATTTTTCATAACAACAAAGAAAAAAAAAATGTTTGAAAATCGAAGAGCGCATACGCCGATCTCTAATTTTGTTATTAATCATTACTTTTATTTTGTAGTATTAAATGAATTTTTTTTATTATGAACATATTAAATTTATAAATTATCAATTTGAATTTTTTATTTCTTATTTTCAATTTTTTTTTTTTTATTGCCATTTTTTTTAACTCCCGCCTTTTTGTCTCAGATATCGCTCTTTTTTTCCAAACCTATACTGTTACGCTAGTGCTGCTGCCAGTAGTTGATGGAGAGAAAAAATGAAAAAAATAACAACAGTAAAAGTGAAAAACGCAGCTAAATTTTTCGTGAATAATTAGTTTTACGTTTTTAATTAATTAGAATTCTAATAAAAGGATTTAGATAGTGATTTTCCATAGGGTTCTGGTGATAAAAATTGCAAAGATAATAAAAAAAAATTTAGGCTGATTAATTGTGTCTATCGAGAGTTACCGTGTCTACAAATTTTCAAACGTATCAATTCACAGCACTGGTTTTTTGAGTTAAAATAATTTATTTTAGACTAATAATATAACGAATCGTCTCGAAATTAGGTTTAAATTGCTCCTTAATAAATTCTCTATATGCTTGTATATAATGTTAAGTATTTTGCTGTAATTAAAAGAGTGTAGAAATGTTTTTGCGCAAAAAAAATAGTCAAAATAAGTAAGCCGTTCATAAACACTTTTTAATTACTTTTTGGAATTTCCTTTTAAAAACTGATAGTTTTACACAAGACGATAAATTTATTAGTTTTTACTATTTGTACCGAACGTATACACAGAAAAAAGGATTTCTTGGCGTAAAAAACTTTTACTCGCCCCAAGAAAATTTTTACTTGTCTGCATAAATTTTTTGCGTGGTAAATTGAAAAAAAAAAATTTTCTTGGAGCAAGAAAAAATTTTTTGAGGCGATAAAAAAAATTTTGCACCAATAAATTTTTTCTAATAAGAAAATTTGTCTTCAATTTATAATGCAAAATATTTCTTGCACCAAGAAATCCTTTTTTTCTGTGTAATAATAAATGACAAATAGTTTTTTCAAAAAAAATTTTTATTTCAAAGTTCATTTTACCCCCACTATTTACACTGACCAACTTCCCCATCTTTTCCTACCGACTACAAATAAACATTTACAAAAAAAAAAGAAATTTTATCGTCGCATTTCATTTTGCCTAATTCTCCTCTAAATGTAATCTATCATAAAGTTTTCAAAAACCCATTTCATTATATTTTTATAAAAACGACCTATATATTTTTATAAATATATAACGCAATCTAAATAATAAAATAATCTTATAAAAATTTCACTATTTATCACAAATTAATGCCATATTTAAATAAAATATTAATCAAGTCATCAAAAGACTTCAATTCTAAAGCTTACATTTCTCATACATATTCTCTTACATAAATATATATATATATATATATACATAGCACTCGGAATAATAATAATAATCATGGATTAATATGTTGAAAGATAAATGGCTCAAAATAATATATTACTAAGTATATAGCACACTTGAATATATTATTTCACTTCATAGTTCTATATATATATATACATATATATGTATATACATATAAAAGGAACAGAAAGGCAACCGAGTGGTAAAACGATGCAATTCACTGAATAAGCTACTGTAACCGTTATTAGTTACTCGACACCTACTCCCACACTTGCAGGAATTACCGCAGCCTGTGAAATAGTGACACTTTTTTACGAAATACTTCTACGGATTAGATATAAGATTTCTTAAAAAAAAAAAAAGTAATAAATTAAGATAAATGAATACTAGTTGAACATTTAGGATAAAAGAGCTTCCGTAATTTGGTAAATACGTAAATTAGATATGAAACGCATTCATTATATTTGAATCAGTATGTTTGGGGAAAGGAGAGAGGGTGGGGGTGATATAAATCTCGGGGTAAAATGGGCCTGGTAAATGTTTTTGAGAACTGCACTTATGGAAAAAATTAAAGGAACTAGAAAATTTTATAAATTTTTTAGTGATTTTTTATTTTCGTGAAAAATGGTCGCTTTGAAAAAAAAAAAAAAAAAAAAAAAAAAGCAAATTGAAGCTTGAAACCTCTAGTTCAAAGATCTTTCAGCAAAATAATTTTTTGAGCCACGGTTTTTTGCGGAATCATAAAGAATAGCTCGAGACAAAATTTTCTAAATTTTTCGGTTTTGTTTATATAAAGAAATATAAAACATTATAAAAAAAGAAATATATTATGATAAATATATAATCCAATATATGTAAAAAACATATATTCATACATATATATATTTTTGCTGCCATATATTTATCACATATTCACCATATATATTTTTATATATTTTAAACAATATATAGCTTTTCCATGCGGGTGAAAAATTACGATGTTGATCGATAAAGTAACCCAATTTACGCCGTTACAAAATAGTAATAATAATAACAATATCACAATGTCTCAAATAAACATATTGTATTTATTACCATTTCGTGATTTTCACCATACATGCACTGTAAAAAATTCGCGGAGTGAATGCGGATTAAATCCGGAGTGAATGCCGAGTGAATGAATTTTTAATTATTCACTCCCCTCGGAGTGAAATTCACTCCAAAGGGGAGTTTTCACGGAGTCGATAATTTTTTATTAATTTAATCCCTCCGGAGTGAAATTCACTCCGGAGCGGAGTTTTGTAAATAGTATAAATAAAAAATAACTCCACTCAATAAAATCGAAGTAAAAACTCGCGTATTACATAATTGATCAGCTGTTACCCACACACATACGCACATACATATTTAGACACACACGCGCACTCGCACACACACGCACGCACACATTTGCACACACACACATTTATACACATTTGCACACACACACACACACACATTTGTACACATTTGCACAGATGCACACACATACATTTGCACACATGCACACACGCACACATTTGCACACATGCACACATTTGCACACACACACACATTTGCACACATGCACAAATTTGCACACACACACACATTTGCACACACACACACAAAAAAAAATTCTCGACTGAAGGTAAATATTCTTGATTCAAGAAAATTTTTTTTCGGAGACCTAAATTTTCTCAGATAAAGTAGAAATCTTCTCCAACCAAGACGAATTCTCTTAGCTCTAGAAAATTTTGACTTGGTTCCCGAAAACGTTTGTCTTCAAAAATATTTTCTTGACTCAAGATATCTGTTTTTTCTGTGCACACACATTAGCACACGTGCACACATTTGCATACACGCGGACACACACGCAAATATTTGCACACATCCGAACACACACAAGCACACATTCACACACACGCACACAAACACCTGCACACACCCAAACACACACACACACACACACACACACACACACACACACACACACACACACACACACATTGTTTAGCAGTTTAATATAAATTAGTATAAATTTATTTAAGTATTAAAACTCCGGACCGGAGTGAATTGGAAGTGAAATAAAATCCGCGTCACCCCGCTAAAAAAAAACTCCTAATTCACTCCGCATGCGGAGTGATTTTTTTAAAAACTCCGGAACTCCGAGTGGCGGAGCGAATGCGGAGTGAATACGGATTTAATTTCACTCCGAATTCACTTCGGATTTTTTACAGTGTGTGGTAATAAAGAATAAAAATAATGCATTTATTTATTTTTCCCAAAAATTAGCATTCATAAAATCTTAAAAAAATAAATTAAGCTAATATCACTTAAATAAATTTGTTATCGAAGAGAATGCGTTAATTAAAATGATAAAAATGAATAACAATAAATTATTGATTCAAATGATATCCAAGAACGCCACAGATGTTACCAGACGTTTAATTGTTTTTGTTCATAATAAAAAAAAAGTGACATTCAAGTTCTTATTGTAAATATTAAATTTTTTTTTTTTTGTGTATAAAAGGTATGGGAATAAGTATCACAGCATTTATTAGTCGTTAATAACTACAGTGATAACGGAGAGTCTGTGAACGTTACAAACTAAGAATGAGAGTATTATTTATTTTCTTGGCTGTACTTGCCATAGGTAAGTTAACTTATAATTACACGGACAAAATTTTATGGTAAAAGTTACCATCAAGTTATAGTACAATACGGGGTCACACACTTACACGCACACCTGCTCATATGCGCACACTCACCCGCACACCTGCACACATGCAGACACTTACCCGCACACATGCAGACACTTACCCGCACACATGCGCATCCATGTGCACACTTACCCCTACACACGCGCATCCATGCGCACACTTACCCGCACACAAGCGCACACCTACCCACACACACACGCACTCATGCGCATACTTACCCGCACACATGCGCACACCTGCACACATGCGCACACTTACCCGCACCCATGCACACACGCACGCACAAATGCGCATACTTACCCGCATACATGCGCACACCTGCACACACACACATGCACACATGCGCACACTTACCCGCACCCATGAGCACTCTTACCCGCACACATGCACACACGCACGCACAAATGCGCACACTCGCCCGTGAACATGCACACACACACATGCACACAGGTGCACACACACCCGCATGACCACATGTACACACACGCGCACACATACCCACGCACGTACACATGCACACATACGCGCGAGCACACACATATTTTTAGTTAAGAATTTTTACAACTTTGAATGGTAAGTGTTACCATCTTCTATTGTAACAACTATAATTTTTAATAATTACAATCAGCATCTTCGATAGTAACCGTTACCATCATCAATTGTAACTTTTATCATTTTCAATTGTAATACTGATCATTATAGCCACTGAAAAATGTAACTACCATTTTAGATGGTTAAAATTACAATTTTTGTATAGTAGATACAATAATCAATTTCTCTCCGTGTAGTTAACGTTAATTTATAATTCAAAAATAAAAAAAAAAATAATCAAATTTATTTACTTATTATTTGTTCCTTATTTTTGTAGCCGTTTCAATGGTTAATGCCCAAGGCGCTGCTGCAGGAAGTGCTGGGGGTCAAGCGTATGCGGGTGAGATTGCAGCAGGCGAAGATGCCCTTCCACCGGATTATTAATTATTTTTATAAAAATCATATACAATAATTGGTCGATTATTGACAATTTAAAAAACTCTCGTATTGACTTGTAGCGATTTGAAAAAAAATCATAATAATATTAATTCATTTTTCGGAATATAAAACAATAATGAAAATTCTACACAGTATTTATTGATCTCTGATTTAAAATTTTCGTTTTAAAAATTATACGGGAAGTATTGTTCACGATGACGAAAAAAAATAATTTGTAAACCGCCTGACCTTTCAGACCAGCCCTGGAACTTCTCGCTGTTTTCGAGCTCAAGGATCTCGAAAACATTATTGTCAATACACTTTTGTGCTCTTCAAGCTCAGCGATGGTAATGTCACACGCGCGCTAATCATAATTTATATCACGTTACTTATTTCAAAATGACAGATTTTTATACTTCCTTTTGGTTTTAGGAAGCTTCTCAAAGTTAAAAAAGTTTACATAGAAAAAAAAAAAGGATTCATTGACACAAAAAAATCTTTACTCGCCTAAAGAAAATTTTTACTTACCCCAAGAAATTTTTTGCATTGTAAATTGAAAACATAAATTTAGTTAGAACTAGAAAAATTTCTTGGTGCAAGGAATTATTTCTCGATCACAAAAATATTTTCTCGCCCCAAGACAATTTATGTATTAAATTGATAATGCATAAAATTTCTTGGTGTTTATTAAATTATTGTTGCGGCGAGAAATCCTTTTTTTATGCGTATTTTATAAATTTAGTAGTGATATTTAGGCAGTCACGTATAGTGACTGCAGGTTGCTCGTAATGAAAAATTTTAATTTTTTAAGTAGTGAACCTGATTAATAATTTGGCGGTAACAGAACCGACACATGGATACATGTAGTTTTTACAATGGTGCTTCATATTGTATTTATTACTTTTTACTTATTAACTTCCCGCTATGAAAATTTCAAATTTAAAAAAAAAGATAGATCGATAGATCAATTTATTTATGCCAAAGCCAATTGGCAAGTAAAATATACATGTTATTTGACAACTTGAGTATGTACTAAACTTACAGTAATAATTATAATATATCACTATGCTAGCCAACAGCAACACGGAAAAAAATTAATCGTGAATGCAACATGATGCAGTCTTGGTAAATAAACATGATGAAATCATGTTGCATTCACATGATTTGTCATGTTTTGGCTACATGATAATCATGTTGCGGTAACATGAGAAAATAATGTGGCATTCACATGATAATCATGTTTCGTCTACATGATAATCATGTTGCGGTAACATGAGAAAATCATGTGAATGCAACATGATTTGTCATGTTTCGGCTACATGACAATATGTGGCAGCAACATGATTATCATGTAGCCGAAACATGACAGATCATGTGAATGCAACATGATTTTCTCATGTTACCGCAACATGATTATCATGTAGACGAAACATGATTATCATGTGAATGCCACATTATTTTCTCATGTTACCGCAACATGATTATCATGTAGCCGAAACATGACAAATCATGTGAATGCAACATGATTTTCTCATGTTACCGCAACATGATTATCATGTAGCCGAAACATGACAAATCATGTGAATGCAACATGATTTCATCATGTTTATTTACCAAGACTGCATCATGTTGCAGTCACGATTAATTTTTTTCCGTGAACGGGTTGAATACAATTTTTCGTCGTAAAATTTCCTCATATTCGACAATATCATGAATGTAACTTTTAATGATATGATGGCATCAATATAGTGAATGACTTCACTCTGCAATATAGTTGTTCGTTATACTCACTGATCGTGATCGTTTAATATTCACGGAGAACAACAATTTTTAAAATTCTATCCTAAATCTTATAATATTCTCATTTTCAAAGTTTTTAACCTGCTTGTAGTGTCCCTGGTAAAAGAAACATATTTCAGAGTTATTATATTCCCAACTTTGAAGCATTTATAAGTGCTGTTACCATTCTGTTATTCAACAGAAATTATTTTCTGCGAAAACTATGGTGCTGTTTTTCGGTTTCGATTTATGGGTTTTCTTTCTATTTTTTTGGGCGCCCTCGCTTAAGCGGCTGCCCTTTGCATCTTGGCGTATGGTGGCTGTGGAGATAGCTAACGTTACGGTAAGTTAGGTTGCATTTATTACATACAACCCTACCTGCCTTTTCTTTAAACCACACGTGTTCTTTAATTTTCCACCTATCGAAAGTTTTCTGGCAGAGACAGCACTGATAACGGGCTCTACAACCAACTTGCTCATTGGTTTTATTCCATTGAATGTTTTTATATTCTTCTTGCTTGTCGACAGCATACCAGGCACCGGCATATAGGAACTCGGGTCTCAATAAATTGGGTACACTGAGCGAAGTATCGTCTTCATCCTCCGATTCCTCTTGTATTTACTCACTGTAAAAAATCACGGGGGTAAGTCCAAGTGGTGTAGGTGTTAAAATTATCGGTGTTAAATTTACCCCCGACAGCGGTGTGAAAATAACGCTGCTACTGGTGTAAATATTCTATACTGTATATTGGATAAATATATGGCCCGCATGGAAAAGCTATATATTGTTAAAAGTATATAAAAAAATATATGGTGAATATGGGATAAATATATAGCGGCAAAAATATCTATATTGTAAAATATATGTTTTTGACATATATTCGATTATATATTTATCATAATATATTTACTTGTATATAATGTTTTGTATTTTTCTATATATATCATCTCATATAATGCTCAATATATTCTTATCATATATGGATAGTATATATATAATTTATAAGTATAATATAATAAACTTGATATATATATCCATATATTTTGACTCATATAATTAGTGGTATATGGACGCTATATAATTGATTATATATAAAAGAATTTATATGATTAAATATATGGTTCGCGGTGTATTGGAATTATATTTTTCCAGTATATTAAAACTTATATCTTTCGCAATATATTGAAATTTTATTTTTTCAATATACTTTTTCAAATTCTACACAATTCCACAAAAAAGAGTCAAATTTATTATTTTTTCTCCTTCTTTTCATTGACCTTATTATTACTGGCAATAACCTAAGAAAAGTAAAAAAAGTGCCATATATTTTACAATATATTGAAAACCATTTATTTGCAATATATTGGAAAACATATATAAAAAATATAAAAAATACTATATATTAATTAATATACTACTTTCAATATAATATATCAATATAAAAAAAATGTATTAAAATATATATGTAAAACATACATAAAAAGTCATAGATTGATAAATACATTGATAATATATTCTAGCAATATATTTTTTTTCAATATATTATCATATATTAATACGGCAAAAATATAAATATTATTTTATGTATTGTACAATATATCACATTATAATATTCATATATTCTATCATATATATTTTCACATATAAAGTTTTTGCATGCGGGGGACCTTCAAAATAATCACAACTATTGAGTCCGTGGTCTTGGCAGAGTGGAACCAGGTTTCAACTGATATCCAGAAGGATGCGGGTTCGAGCCCCGGTAATGGCAAATAATTTTTCATCGATAAAAAAATTCATAAACGTCAATTAATCAAACTGAGGAATAAGTGCATTACACTTATGACACTAAAAATACCGAGAACACTAAACGAACTAAAGACACCAAAGCATGAGTGCGCGAAAATACTAGACCATTAGTTTTTTAATAGCGTTTTCTTATAGCGTTCATTAGAATTTGTTCGTAAGGGAAACGAATAAACTTAAGGATTCTGTCCCCCCCCCTTTCATCAACCGAATATATGAATCTAAATCAAGAAGCCCAAGCTCTCGACATGTTTACTTGAAATTACTCACCCTATTTGAAATTCCTTTGAATGAGCTCTAATTAAATATCAACTTATTTACACAAGCAAGCAAAGATTAGAGTCAGTAAAGTAAAACAATTCCTTGAAATCGCGGTGGTAAATGCCATCAGTTGAACTTATCCTCACTAATTCACCCTAACCCTTAACTTATAAGAGAGCACACAATCAAAAGCACCAACAGATGACCTGTTAAATAAAGTGGCTAGACATTTATCGTAGGTGTTAGTGCCGAATATCTGACAAAGCCAGTAAGATTAAGTCCCAAGGGTCTTTTATCGGCAGTCGCCTCTAACTTTATACTAAACTTACTGAGGTCAGACCTCCTAAAATGATCACGCGATATATTTTCTCGGCACGCAATACCTCCGCTACACTATCATACTTACCAACTCAATCACTTATAATTAACTGCCGGCTAGCTACTGACTACTGGTTAATTTTTTTTTATTTTTCATACTCTTAATGATTAAACATTCATATCTTTATTAAAAAAAATTAACCCTCCTTGAATGCTGATAAAATGAGAGATTGTCTTAATTACGATATTTATAAACTCATTAGCAAGTTTTAAATTTATCAGAAGTAAATATATATATATATATTATACTCGAATATATATATATATATATATATATATATTCGAGTGATTCAAAAGTAAACAAATTTTTTTTTTTTCTTCCAAACAGGTTCAAAAGTTTCGTTAAGATAAAAAAAGACGCCCGTTAAAATTAGGGCTCTTAATATTAATATTAACATGGTCCGCATTGCACTTTTCTATTTCCCATAAGAATAACATGGGAAAAATTTTTTTTATGTCTTCTGATTTTTATACGTAGCTAACGATGCGTCATAAGAATAATTGGCAGGCATTTTTTTGTAGGGAATTGAATGCTCTACAAAAAAAGATTCTTCTCATTTTTGGCGGGATCTATTTGTTCGAAAGTTATTTGAGGTTGAAGTCGAATTCATATTAAATTTTGAGTTTTTCTTACTTTTCCGGCGAAACTATCAGACCTATTACAAAATATTATGGGACCTTTTTTATAGACAATTTTATTCCCTAGAAGTTATTTTCAATAAAGTTTTTTCGAATTCCGCATTGTTTTCTAGTTATTTTTATTTTAATGGCATGCTCATAAAAAAAATAGTCTTCTGATCGATTTTAAGAGCTTGACATTAAAATGAAAATAACTAGAAAACAATGCGGAATCCGAAAAAACTTTATTCGGTATAACTTCTAGGGAGTAAAATTGTTTATAAAAAAGGTCTCATAATATTTTGTAATAGGTCTGATAGTTTCGCTGGAAAAGTAAGAAAAACTCAAAATTTAATATGAATTCGACTTCAACCTCAAATAACTTTTGAACAAATAGATTCCTCAAAAAATGATAAGAATCTTTTTTTGTAGAGCATTCAATTTCTTACAAAAATATGCCTGCCAATTATTCCTATGACGCATCGTTAGCTACTTATAAAAATCATAAGACATAAAAAAAATTTTTCCCATGTTATTCTTATGGGAAATAGAAAAGTGCAATGCGGACAATGTTAATATTAATATTAAGAGCTCTAATTTTCACAGGCGTCTTTTTTTATCTTAACAAAACTTTTGAACCTGTTTGGAAGAAAAAAAAAATTTGTTTGTTTTTTGAATCACCCTAATATATATGTATATTACGGGTGTGCAAATAATTCAAACATACGAAATGTTCGGGATTCATCGGAAAATTCACATTTTCGAGTGATTGAAAAGTATTTGAATTATTCGGAAATTGCCTAAATATTTAGATCACAGTGAGTTTTAAATTTATTTAAAAATTCGAATGATTAGTGACTCTTAGACTTATTCGTGACCTCTAATTATTTATGACTCAGAATATCTAACAATTCGAAGTACTTATAATTTTTCGACTAAATCGTGATTATTCGGATCTTTCGTGAACTTTCGAAATAATCGTGATTACTCCCGTTATTTGAAAGTTCAGAGTATTCGAAATTCCATTCGTGATTTTGTGGAATAATTTGTGACTTTCCGGAATTCCAAAAATTCCAAGCATCCGTGACTTTTCGAATGAGTCGTGATTCTTCGCGTTGTTTGAATGTTCAGAGGATTCGTGATTTTCCGGAGTATTCGAAATTCGACTCGTGATTTTTTGGGAAAAATTCGTAATTTATCAGTCTTCGAAAAAATTAAAGTATTCGTAACTTTTTCAATGAGTTGTGACTACTTCCGTTGTTTTATAATTCTGGGTATCCTTAACGTTCCGAAGTATTTGAAATTCGATTCATGATTTTTTAAATGATTCGTGACTATTCGAAGTTTACAGATTTCCAAGCATTCGTGACTTTTTATATGATTAATTGATCCTCGTCTTGTTTGAAATTTTTTAGCGTTAATGACTTTACGAAGTAATCGAAATTCTATTCGTGACGTCTCGAATAATTCGTGACTCTTCGAAGTTTTTGAGTTTCCAAGCATTCGTGACTTTTTAAATGATCAATTGATCGTCGTCTTGTTGGAAAATTTTGAGAATTTATGACTTAACGGAGTATTCGAAATTTAATTCGTGACGTTTCGAATAATTCGTGATTATTCGAAGTTTTTGAGTTTCCAAGCATTCGTGACTTTTTAAATGATTAATTGATCCTCGCCTTTTCTGAAAATTTTGAGCATTGATGATTTTACGGAGTATTCGAAATTCGATTCGTGACTTTTCGAATAATTCGTGACTCTTCGAAGTTTTTGAGTTTCCAAGAATTCGTGACTTTTTAAATGATCAATTGATCGTCGTCTTGTTGGAAAATTTTGAGAATTTATGATTTAACGGAGTATTCGAAATTTAATTCGTGACGTTTCGAATAATTCGTGACTATTCGAAGTTTTTGAGATTCCAAGCATTCGTGACTTTTTAAATGATTAATTGCTCCTCGCCTTATTTAAAAATTTTGAGCATTGATAATTGTACGAAGTATTCGAAATCCGATCCGTGACATTTTGAATAATTCGTGACTCTTCGAAGTTTTCGAATTTCCAAGCATTCGTGACTTTTTAAATGATCAATTGATCGTCGTCTTGTTGGAAAATTTTGAGAATTTATGATTTAACGGAGTATTCGAAATTTAATTCGTGACGTTTCGAATAATTCGTGACTATTCGAAGTTTTTGAGATTCCAAGCATTCGTGACTTTTTAAATGATTAATTGCTCCTCGCCTTATTTAAAAATTTTGAGCATTGATAATTGTACGAAGTATTCGAAATTCGATTCGTGACATTTCGAATAATTAGTGACTCTTCGAAGTTTTCGAATTTCCAAGCATTCGCGACTTTTTAAATGATAAATGGGTCTTCTATATTTTGACTTCGTCTCGTTTGAAAATCTTGAGCATTGATGATTTTACGAAGTACTCGAAATTCGATTCGTGATGTTTCGAATAATTCGTGATTTTTCAGAGTTTTTTGAAAGAATCATTTATACCTCATTCCCCAATATGTAACTCACTATAACTATTACATTTATGTAAAAATTGATTATCACTTTTTTTGTAAGTTTTGAAATTTCCCACAAAAAGTATTCATATATATTTTGACCTCAATCAATAGGTAACCTGCTAGAATAAATAGAAAAAAAATCTGTAGATCCTTCAAATACACATCTTTTACTGGAAAATTTGATCAATTATGAAATAATTAATAATGTACATCAAAGCTGCCTCATATTTGTAATTTATTTAAAACTTGCCCTTGTAATTAATAAAAACAAAAAATCCAGGTCACTGTTCTGTTCATGTGATAAAAAAATAAATTACAAATAGAAAACAATTTCTCAACTAAAAGAAAAAAAAAATATTCACACTATTGTATACATTGTATTGAATATATTTGTCACAGTACGGTCATTAAAATGACAAATAAAATAAAATTAATAAAAGAAAAAAATATATTCCAAAGAAATGACGGTCAACTGTTGTATGAATAAGAAAGATGTGCGTTCATGAATCATAGTCTCAACTTTTTTAAAAACTTAACGCTTTCAATAGACGCGGAATGTATATATGTATATGTATATAAATGTGAATGAATATACATGTATAAAATGACAAGTCGTGAGGTCTTTTAACTCTAGAGCTATTACTCTGCCCCAGATATTGTGTCCCATGCGGTCTTTTTATTCTTGACACTAAATTTAATGAGCACCAATATAAAAGCTTAATTTTTATTTTTTTTTTATCGTTTGAGTCTTTTAAAAAATATTTATTTTACTTTTCAATGCATTCAAATATTCGTTTATTTATTTTAGACATAAATATTCTAAATAATTAAAATTTTTTTTTTTACTGAGTTGTCAATTTTTCTAAACTGATCAAATTTTATTATTATTATATTATGGGGAGGGTCAGGCAAGTAGGCCCCCTCCAAAAATTTGATCAAAAAAATTGTTTTTTTTTCTAATTACCATAAATTCAATAAATTTGCTCATCTTTACCTCGACCCATAATACCGGGGGCAAAACGGACCAGCCGAAAATTCTGAAAAAATGATTTTTTTTTCATATATTTATCGTCAAATTATAAAAAATTCAATATACTTATTCATTTTTCGGCTAGTGCTGTATGCCTGGGGGAAATTTGGCCACCAAAAATATTTGAAAATAATAATTTTTTTTTTAATTGATAAATTTTTCAATTCGATCAATTTCTACAGTATTTAGAAATATACTCATCGGTATAATATTCTTCTACACCTGCACAGGAATCATGAGACCTTTTCTTACAATTTTTCTATTAAATCCCTGATTCTTTAGACTCCGAATAAAGTTAATTGCAATAAACGCAGTTACAATCATCAGTTTTAACTTTTGAACAATGCGAAAGCGCAGGTGTGCTTTATGGACGGTTTTTTTTATTCGACTATGTTACTCACATAAAAATCTTTCTACACTATTTTTATTTCACCATGATAGGTAAAATTGTATACTAGCATATAGAGAATTTATTCAGGAACAATTTGAACCCAAAATTAATTCGATTTATTATTTTATTCGTTTAAAATAAATTAGTTTAACTCAAGAAACCAGTGCTGTCAATTGTTACGTATGAAACTTTGTAAACACGATTACTCTCGATGGACACCGTTAATCGGCCTAACTTTTTTAACTTTCCGCTAAGAAAATCGATGATTTTCGAAAAATTGGGAAGTTATTGTTTTCACCCCGATTTTCGAAAGTCGAGTTTTCATCAGATGTCGACGTTTTGAGGTCCTAGGAAGCTATTCTGACTATTTTCAGAATGATGTCCAAGTGTATGTATGTATGTATGCATGTGTGTGTGTGTGTGTGTGTGTGTGTGTGTGTGTGTGTGTGTGTGTGTGTGTGTGTGTGTGTGTAAACTCTTTGTAACTTTTCAACTAATCAATCGATTTGGATGGTTGAGGTGGCAATCGAAAGAGCTTGTTGGCCCTCAACTTTCCTGAAAATTTCAGATCGTTTGATCAAGCAGACTTGAAAATATTGGAGAATTACGAAAAAAAAAATTTTATTTTTTAGTTTTTTAGTGATTTCTCAGAAACGACATATCCGATCAATTTCAAAATTTTAACAGCTCTAGAATTCAAGAAAACGCGCCGATTGCCACCTCAAACGTCAAAATCGGTTGATTAGTTCAAAAGATATCGGCGCTGAAAAGTTAAAAAATAACATTTTATGTTATTTTTTCCAGATAAATCAAAATATAATGTGCTAAAATGTGTCTGAAATCATACCAACTCTTTCTCTTTATAGTCTCTTCCGATCATCAGATAATGTCATATAACTTGTTTCTTAGTTTTAAACATATTGTCAGAAAAAAAATTGAAAAACCCAGTCTTTAATGTTTTTCTCGGATATTCCATATATTATTGCTCTGCCCTAAGTCAAAACTCATTCGAATCTTGATTTTGATCACTGACATTGATTCCTGCCTCAATACATTCATTTCATAGAACATATAATCGAGAATAAAAATTTAAAAGCCGCTTCTTCATTAATGATTTCGATTCTTAACTTGTCAAACTTTAGCAAAATACGTAATTGGTAGAGCTTGAAAAGCTTATAAAAAATAATTCCAGATAACTGCATTTTCGAGCTCGAAGAGCTCGATAATATATTCACACTAATATTTTCAAGCTCCTTGAGCTCGAAAACAGCGGGAAGTTTTGGGGCTGGCCCGCAAAGTCAACCAACGCCCAGATTTTTTTTTATGTTTTAAACTTTATTTTATTTTTGGTAAATACAGATGTTTTCTCCTTTATTTTGGCGGCAATTTTGAATTCAAATTCAACTGTATTGCAATAGTTATGAAAAAATCATTACAATCAATTGTTTTTTAGTAAGAATGAGGGAATGATTTACTACACCTTGAAAATTTTTTTTTAATAATTTGAAAGTAAATATAGTTGTCAAGAAAAAAAAATACATTCTTAGCGTTGAAAAAATTTTATAAAAGCAAAAAAAAAATTTTTTGAAGGGGGGTCATTATGACCCAGAAAATTTTTTATTTTTCAAGTTTTGGCAAAATTTCTATGAATTTGTTCGCAATAGGTCAAAAGTAAACTGATTTGAAGGTTGAAAGCCAAAAAAAGTAATAACCGACTTAGGAGGGCTTTCCTGCCCCACCCTTCCCTAATATTATTATAATTATTGTTTTTTTTTTTTTTTTTTTTTGGAATTTCTGAAATCGATAAAGAATCTTCAGTCTGTCATGATTAATTTTCGAATTAATTGTAAAAAGCCATACAAATTAACAACTCTGCCAGAATTTGAGTACGTAGCCAGCTTATGTGTTGTCAGTCATGTGGTTTATTATATAGAATTTATTTTTAGTTTGTAATTGAAGCTCAAATTCTATCATCATTATTAGGAAAACTCTGTGGTAGCAAAGAGGATTTTGTCAAAGGTCGAATTACTGTTTGATATAATACTTGATGTAATACTCCGAGGAGTAGAAAAACAAATTTACTATGATATGATTTCAAAGCCGATTATATATATATATAAAAGGTTTTTGTATTCATTTATTTTGTACAAAAGACAACTCGTGATATCTTGAGTGAAAACAGTCATACACAAATAAAAAAAATCGGTCTGTCAGTTGACCCTGCGGGCCAGCCCCAAAACTTCCCGCTGTTTTCGAGCTCGCTGAGCTCGAAAACATTATTGTGAATATATTTTCGAGCTCTTCGAGCTCGCAAATACTTTTGTATGCCATTGTTTTGTAAAAAACCATTTTTTAGCATTTCTTTCTTCCACGATATCTCGCGAACGAATCAACCGATTTTGATGGTTGAGGTGGCAATCGACGCGTTTTATCAAGTTCTAAAGCTGGTCGAATTTTGAAATTGATTTACTCAGCCGTTTTTGAGAAATTTCAAAAAAACCAAGGAAAAAATTTTTTTTGAATTCTTTCGTCAACGGTTTCTCTTGAACGAATGAACCGATTTTGATGGTTGAGGTGGCATTCGACGCGGCTTATAGAGTTTTAGAGCTGATTAGATTTTGGAATCAATCCATCGAGCAAATTGGAAGTTATCCAAATAAAACATTTTTGAAAAAATTTTATTTTTGAAATATCTCTGAACGCACCCTACCGATTAAGTTCAAATTTCTACGGCCTCAAGACATTAACAAGCCGCGTCGAATGACACCTCAACGATCAAAATCGGTTCATCCGTTCAAGAGTTATGAATATTTACATACATACATACGTACGTACGTACGTACGTACATACGTACGTACGTACGTACGTACGTACACACATACATACACTCGGACATCATCGTGAAATTAGTCAGGATAGCTTCCTAGGACCTCGAAACGTCGACATCTGATGGAAATTCGATTTTCGTAAATCGGACCGAAACCAATAACTTCCCGAATTTTTGAAAATTTACAATTTTCTTAGCGGGAAGTTAAAAAAATCAAATCAAAGCTTAGAGCGCAACTTTTTTTACTGAAAATACAAGTACAGTGGATTTGACTTATAATGACGATAAAGGGGCCGAAGTCGCTATATCCACAGGTAGGAATGGGGAGGACAAAAAACTTGACTTTAAGAGAGCATGAAAATAATATTTATTCTTAAATAATACTGTTAAAAGTCATCCAATACGTATAATCACTCAATGTCTATCTACAAATATTATTTAAAAAAAGCAGTATTATTGCTTTGTTTCAGATTCGATACTTGTGCTAATGTACAATTTAAAGTGTGTTCCCGGGTCAAAAATAAAACTTGATTTAAAGTTGGTTTACTAAGTCGAAATTGGAAGCCGTTTTTCACAAGACAAACTCGACTTTTTTTTACGAAGATATGAAATACATTGAGTTTTCGCCTTGGTTTAGACTTAACTGGCTTACTTAGTCACGATTTAAGACGAAAAAGTTGAAATCAAGTCGAAATTGACTTGGTTTAGACTTATTCGACTTAAATCTTAAGACGAAAAAGTCAAGATCAAGTCGAAATTGACTTGGTTTAGACTTATTCGACTTAAAGTATAAGGCGATAAAGTCTAAATCAAGTCGAAAATGACTTGATTTAGACTTATTCGACTTAAATTATAAGACGAAAAAGTCAAAACTAAGGTGAAATAATTTGTATATATATAAAGGCGGAAGTAAGGCGAATAAATAACTTTTTTTCGACTTGGTTCAGCAAGTCAAAAGTCAGGTGAATGACTATCGTGCTCGAAGCAAAGGCAAATAAGTTCAAACTAAGATAAAAAAATATGAATAAGTTGAAATAAGTTGAATCTAAGATGAATAAAGTTCAAAAAGTTGAAAAAAATTAAATTTAAGTTGAAAAAGTCGAGATCTTATCGAAAAATCGTCGGCAAATCGATCACTTCAAAAGAAAATAAGGTGAAGCGAGCCTGAATCAAGTTTTATTTTTGACCCGGGTTCCATTTTCATAATTCCTTCGATGTCTAGACTGCCTTATTTTTCACCGAATAAGCAATGTCTTTTCAATATTGTAATAGCACATACTGTGTCCTTAGTTGTAGGAATCTTATCGACGTGACTAAGAAGAAGAAGATTATTATTTATATTTAGTAATTTTTATCATGTGAGTATGCAATAAAAGTTTAAGCTGCATACGTAAACTTGGCTGTCTATTTAATAAATTTTATTATGTTGTATAGTAAATTTAACTATTCAATATAGGGAATTTATCTACATTAATATGGGATGAAATGAAATTACATTTTTATTGGTTTTTGAACTTATTTTTATCATTATTATTATTATTATTATTATTTGGGCTGGCAATAGCGTATCGAACAAGGTACTTGCTTACCAAAGCGTTGGACCAGGTTCGATTCCAGCATGCACCAATGAATTTTATTTTCACAATACTATTTATGTGCATTACATTGGCAGCTCCCTGGTGGTGGAATACCGACAATTTTTCGAGTGAATTAAAGTGGCGCCGACTCCATTACAAAATGATAGCGGACACACAAAAACACGATCGAATCTGCAGGACTTTCCTTGGACTCTGGGCGGGGAATTACCGAAATAAAAACTATGTCTCCTCCACCTATAAACTCACAAAAAATAGTATCTACAGTAGTCAAACTATGAATAGTTGTCGGAAGGACTGTGGGCTTGCTAAGTTCGTTGTTATGTGGACTGGCAGAAAAAATAAAAAAAGCAAGGCCTAATATCAATGATCACCAGGACCGCGATCCTCTCCGATAACTATAAACTTGTCCTCAATGGGCCCGGGTACAATTGCTAACATAAGCCGACTGCCCAGTTAAAACCAACTAAAATTCAATTCAATTCAATTATTATTATTATTATTAATATGATTATTATTCATGGCATGAGTATTGGTGTTGGTGACAATTTAAATAATTTAAAAATAATTTGGCTCGGTTGGGATTCGAACCCTGATCTCTCGCGTGCGAGTTCTGTCCTCAGCCTCTCAGTCCGATGTCTCTTTTGAGTGAAGGCCTCTAAACTTGTAATATATATTTTCATACGCAATCTCCTCCAATTGTTAATTTATCTGCTCTAGAAAAATTACAAACTGTATAGTAATTTTTTAGTTGCTCTAAAATACTTAATACTATTCTATTGATCTGATTTTCAGAAATTACTATACAGATAGTAACTGTCGTATATTGTTCATGCCCCGAGTCAAAATTAAAACAGTAGTTGGAGCCTCCAAAGCCTCAGTCCTTTTGATGTTGGACTTGCCACTGAATGTAACATGTTATTTAAGTTCTCGATGTCCTAAAAGTAGCGTATGGAGGAGTAAATCATCATTTTAAAATGGTATTTTAACCCTCCATAGCCTACCATACTTTTAATCTGCAACTTCGAATGAGCTCAATTCTTTAGCATGACATTATTGTTATAATAATATCTGCGTTCTAAATACATAAAGATATTTCCAACTGATCGTGAGCGTCCGAGTAGCAGTGCGGCAGTGGTTGTGTTTCATATTCGTAAGGTCGTGGTTTCGAATCCCGGCGGCAGCAGATTAGTTTTGAGCAGTTTTTTTCAAATTCTTCGGCAGTTTCCGTTTTCCAATACATCGTTTGTATTTATTGTTCACATAAAATAATTAAATAATCATATACTAATAAGTCAGAGGCTCTAATTATTTAATTCGAATTTCGAATGACATAGTACTATTCTATTCGAACGCCTACTCGTATAACTTTCACTATTATTATTAATATTTTAAATTTTATTATTTTTTAACTCACAACAAAACATTTATTACTAAGAAATTATTTTTGGAATTTTTAAATTTCAAATTTTTTTTTGATCATGGTGGCCAATTCTAATGAGTGGCCCCTTTTTCCCTTCCGTTTCTTTACCCCTTGTACGCGTTCCGATGAGATTCTTTCTCGATCTATAAATTTAGGCTCTGGAGGCTTATATTACCTTTTTAAAACTATAATTTGAACCTAAACTTGGTAAAAGCGGACAAAGTTACCACGTTTAGGTTCAAATCACCTTTTTAATGCATGGATTTTCATATTCTAAAAAGTTGATTTGAACTTCCTTACCCTCGTGTAAGATTTGGAGGCTCAAATCACCTTTTCAATTTTGACTCGGGGCAGTATTCAATGCATACTTTTAGTTAATTTTAATATTTTGACAGAATGAAAATCGTTACATCGTATAATGAAATGTATGACTCAGCGTTTAGTAATAATTGAATATACACTCAATAAAAATCGATATTCTATCATTAGAAAATACCAAGGAAATATTATTAAAAATAATAATATATAAATTTCCCCAATAAACACGTATAACATTTATTACCATTTTTCGATTTTCACCATATATTTGACAATAAGTAATTAGAATAATGTATTTACTAATTTGTATCAATATTAAGTAATAAATATAATAATATAATCGAGGCTCATTTTGTCCGAGTAAAATCATAAAATTACTAAAGTATATATAATATTTCTCGTATCGCGTTAAAGTTAAGCAAACCAAGTTTATTAAAGAAACAAAAAAACATTCCACAATACTGCACACATAAAGCGACCCCAAGTCCACACAAATTTCAATTGTACTACACACATGTTTCCATTACATTAGTGCACAGTATAACGTCCATAGACGTATAGAGTTGGTCTAGTCTAGCCCTTTAAAGACTCGGTACCCTCAGTATTCAGTAGTCAAAGGCTAGTTGTTGTTATATTGTGTGCACAGTGTGTATACAAAACTAAAGGGGTTATAGCTGTTCTAAGTACCGCCGCAGGCAACTCATACACTCATAGACTTATAACTGTAGAGTATCCAGCTTAGTAATGTTACATTACGAATTTACACTGAAAATGGCCTTTAACCACGCCGACAGTATAATAGCACGAGCATTCACTGTTTATTGTCTGCTTAAGCTCATTCCTAACCAAAGAGACCACCTTTTGTCGGTCACTTTTAATTAAAATTAATATTCTTTTATTTTCAATAAAAATATCTATTAATATCAGGATGTTGATTATTACGCGGAGGAAATAAGTCTTGCGATTATTCTAGTATTTAATATATTTTAGCAAAAAATACCAACCCGAGTCAAAATTAAAAAAATGATTTGAGCCTCCAAATCCTAGGAAGGGTAAGAAGGTTCAAATCATCTTTTTAAAAAGGTAAAATAAGCCTTCAGAGCCTAAATTTATAGATCGAGAAAGACTCTCATCGGATCGCGTACCATTGGTAAAGAAACAAAAGAGAAAAGGGGGTCACTGATTAGAAATGGCCACCATGATCGAAAAAAATTTGAAATTTAAAAATTCCAAAAGTAATTTCTTAGTAATAAATGTTTTGTTGTGAGTTAAAAAATAATAAAATTTAAAATATTAATAATAATAGCTAAAGTTATACGAGTAGGCGTTCGAATAGAATAGTACTGTCATTCGAAATTCGAATTGAATAATTAGAGCCTCTGACTTATTAGTATATGATTATTTAATTATTTTATGTGAACAATAAATACAAACGATGTATTGGAAAACGGAAACTGCCGAAGAATTTGAAAAAAACTGCTGAAAACTAATCTGCTGCCGCCGGGATTCGAAACCACGACCTTACGACTATGAAGCACAACCAATGCCGCACTGCTACTCGGACGCTCACGATCAGTTCGAAATATCTTTTCGTATTTAGAACGCTGATATTATTATAATAATAATGTCATGCTAAAGAATTGAGTTCATTCGAAGTTACAGATTAAAAGTATGGTAGGCCTTGGAGGGTTAAAACATCTTTTTAAAAAGGTGATTTACTCCTTCATACGCTACTTTTAGGACATCGAGGACTTAAATAACAGATTACATTCAGCGGCAAGTCCAACATCAAAAGAACTGAGGCTGTTTTAATTTTGACTCGGGTTAGTACCAATTGTATGGTAAGCATCATTAAATGGTAAGATATACAATATGTTTATTTGGGAAGTTGTTATACTATAGCTTTTGTTATTATTTCATTAATATTCTCTATTGAACGAATATCGATTTTTATTCAGAGAAAATTCCATCATTTCTAAACGCTGAGTACACTGTAAAAAATTTCGGTGTAAAAATGGACCTGGAGAACTTTACACGGCCGTGTAGTGTGAAATAACGGTGTAAAATTCTCTCGGTGTAAATTTTCCATCCGTGTAATTTTAACACGGTGTAATCTACTTTTTTTTACACCATTCTGTGTTACGCATAATTTTGATTAATGAGCAACAAACGATCATTGAATATTTTTAACTACTTAATCAAAAACTAAATTAATTTTACTTTGATATTAAATAGTATTTTAAACATTTAAATATTTTTATGATTAATTTTCTTAACGCAAAATTATCATGAATTATATATATACTTAAAAATATATAATATAAATATTTTTTTAATCGGCAAAATGAACATTCAATTTATCAGTTTAACTCAGGAAAGATGAAGAAGATCTACATATTAAGTAGATCTGACCATAGATGTTTATATGTAAGTGTGCGTTTCAATCAGGGGATGTCAACCTACGACCCTGACTATAAAAAACTAAATGAAACTTTTTCAGGTTTAAAACATGATATAGGCTTGAAATAAATCTTTTAGACTTAAAATTTTATAAGTCGATAATATATATTAGCTTATATACCAACATTATAAAATTACTTATGTAAGTATATAATTTTCGATATATGGAGTTCATGTAGCTTGAATATATGGCAACATATAATATTATAGGGGAAGGGGGGGGGGCAAATGGGGGTAGGGTAGGCAAAACGGGGTACCCCCAAAATTTTATAAAAAAAAATTTTATATTTTAAATAGTTTTTAAACATTCCAAAATCACTTCTGTAAATATAATTAAGCGTTACTTTGAGTTTTTTTTGGTACACTTTTTCAAAAATCAATTGTCAGTTGAAAAATATTAATGACGTTTGTTTTAAGATAAAAACTATTAAAAATTTTTTTTCTTCTTTTGTATCCAATAAACATATAAAATATAATTTTTCTTTATGTAAATTACTAAAAAAAAAATTTAACTTAATCAAATTCGTTTAAAATCCAGAATTTTTTTTTTTTACCTTTTTTAGGGGGTACCCCACTTTGCCCGCAGATATGAAAAATTTTTTTTTTCAACGGTAACTGAAAATTTCTTCTATTTACTTTGAATATCATTAAAAAAAAAAAGATTTAGCGTATTTAAGTCCTCGAAAACTTGGTATTTCCTTAAGTACCCCCTTTTGCCCCTCCCTCCCCTATATCATATTTGTATATTTTGAAAATATATAATTGTATAATTAAAACGGCAAAAAAATAGTTATTTTAATATATATAACTTCTTATATAAATAATTATATTGTAATATAAACTGTGTTATATTATTCAGTATAATTTTAAGATATAAATTTTTTTCATGCGGGTCAATAACTCTTGCGCCAAGCCTCGGCCAAGCTTGGGCCTATTGTTTTTTCCTATGAGGGTAGAAAAATAATATTGACAACGGGGCTGGTCTTGGCACAATACTGGGCTATCCAGCCTCGGCCTCCATAGGTTGGTCCGAGATCTGACCAACGTTCAAGTGATGAGCGTTGGCTTGCCAGTCTTGGGCCAAGATTCAACAGACATTTGATACTTTTGTTGCATACTCACACGGTAAAAATTACTAAATATGAATAATAATTAAATTCTTAAGTGAATAATAATTATAAGATTTCAATAGCCTTTTTACTTCACACTAAAATAATGATTTATTAGTGCGAATTTATCAATCGTGGACTGTTGGACATAGAATTTTATTCGTATTCATCGCCTAAACTTTTTCGTTTTTCCAGGATATTCATCATAGAGACAATCAATAATCCTCTTTTCTTTATCTCGTGGTATTCTGATTTGAGACCAAAGTTTGCTGATAAAAGTAGAATACCGTTGTAACGAGGGATTAACTTTCCAATTATCACAAAGCTTGCACTTTTTTCATATTCTATTTTTTTTATAAAATTCTCAGTATTAAAAATATTGACTTTTAATTGACAATGAAAGCTGGAGACTAGAATAATCTCATAAGTACTCTAATTCGGATATGCTGAAATATTGAGTCATTAATAGAGAAAAAAAAAAAAAAAACGAACACCCGAAATATTTATCTGATATGATTGAAAAAAATTATTAATAAGAGAATATTTGATCGCATTATGAGACTTCTTGAAATATATCATATATATATACACTAGATATAAACCTAAAATTTTTGATTTAATACTGAAATAGATACAAGCATGGGATATAAAAATATCCGATGAGAATGAAAAAAAAAGTAATAAAGTAAAAACAGATAGAAAACGGATGTTTTGAATTTCAATGAAATTCAAATGCTATCTTTTACATTTCAATCTGACAATGATTAAATTTAGGTCATTCCTATAGATCAATAAATAAAAAAATTTAGAGACTTTTTTTTTTTTTTTTTTTTTTTAAGACTATTCCAATTTGTATTCAGTGAATACGCTAAAAACTAAATAGTGTATTATCACTGAGTCACAGTGCATATTCATTATTAGTTCTGGCTCTATGTGTACTGATAGGAATTACTTGACACTCAATAATTAAATAGGTTAAATTTTATTACTAGGTTGATCAGTGAAAATCGCTCTTTGTTTCCATAGAATGGCAGCTAAGAAATCTACTGTTTGTTTCAGTGAAAATTGATTGAAGCAATGAAATTAATTGCTCGGTTAAGTGAAACAAAATCCCTGATCAAATCAGTGAAACTTATTAGTGGCTATAGTCAAACAAAGTTGCGAATCCAATTAATGACGTTCAATCCTTATGGCAATAATATGAAATCACGGGTTCGATCAGTGAAATTTACTGGTTGCTTCAGTGGAACAAAATTACTGATCAATCCAGTGAAATCCACTGTTTGTTTCAGTGAATCATGATTGAAGCAATGAAATTACGTGGCTCAGTGAAACAGAATAACTGATCAAATCGATAACATTTACTGTTTACTTCAGTGAAACAAAATCACGGATTGGATCAGTAATATTTACTGGTTTCTTCTGTGAAACAAATATACTGATGGAGTCAATAATATTTACTGTTTTTTTTTCGTGAAACAGAATTACGCATCAGATCAGTAAAATTCGCTTATTGCTTCAGTGAAAAAATCACTGATTGGATCAATGAAATGTCCTAACGGTAATACTGATATCCAATTTACTGTTGATTTCACTTTTATCAATAAATTATTATTAAATGTTTTAATTATATATTAAAAATAGTTAATAAATAAATTTAGCATAATCGAATTATTTAACAACAGAGATTATGAGAGCGCTCAGTAAATTTATTTTTATTGAGATAAAAATTTAAATAATTTTCACTGATTCATTAGTAGAAAATTAAGTCAGAGTCAATCAGGTATCCATTAATTTGCATAATTTACTAACAAGTTTCTCAAGAAAGTAATTATCTCGATTGTTGGATACTCTCTCCGAAATTAAAGAATTTATCTCACTCATTTCGGGAGATAGGTCAATTAATGTTCCATTAGAAGTAAATCCGGATGTGTCTCCATATTTATAATGACGAGAATTGTTGACAAGCCAACAAGTACTTGTTGGTCGATGCCGTCTTATTCCCGGGTCAAAAAATTAGATCTGTTTTAGTCTAACTGGACTGTATTTGGACTACTTGGTCTGTTATTGAACTTCGATAAAAATTTAAATCTGTTTTTGATCTACCCGGACTGAAAAATTTGACCTGATTTTAGTCTAATTGGACTATTTGATCTGATTTTGATCTTTTATGAAAATTTTAAGCTGTTTTCGACCTGCTACTTTAAAAAACAAACGCGTTACGAGCAGACTAAATTAGATTAATTCGTGAACTTTAAAAAACTTTAGTTCTGAAAATTTACAAGGAGAAAACTAGATTAAATTATGGACTTATAAAATTTGTATTTATGGGCAATATTTATGAAAAAATATTAAGTTGCAGAATTGATTATGTTTTATTTACTATTTATTTACTATCTTTTGTTTAAAAATGTCGGCAGTTAATGAAAATTTGACAGCTTAATTTTTTAGTTGTCTTCATTGAATATTTATATCATTAAATAAAAGTGATAAAACAACTCTTAAAATGTCAAGAATTTTCTCTTATTTACTGGATAAAATTGAAAATATTTTGGCATAAGAAAACATCGAAATTCTTGTGCTACGGAGAAAAATGTTGGCTCGAAATCTATCAATTTTTATTATGCTGTCGACCAAACTTGAAACAGAAAGTAAAGTATCCAAAAAATTACTATGCTCTTATAAAAAATTATTATGCTGCATCAAAATTATTATAATGAATGAAAGTAATTGATATTGAAGCTTATCGATAAGTTTCTCGCGCGTAATAAGTAATGTGATACAGTATAATCATTTTTTGTAAGAGCACGATAATTTTTCGGATGCTTCACTTCCTGTTTCAAGTTTAGTCGACAGCATTGTAAAAATTGGTAGGTTTCGAGCCAACATTTTTCTCTGTGTGACATCTTATTATGGAAGCGCATTAGCATGTCTTAAATAATAAGAAAATTAAAATAAATTTATAAATCTAGATTATTATTATTATTATTATTTGTATTAATAAAAAGTCCTGTATTTGTCCTTAAAAACAATTGAACACAGACCAATAATTATAATAAAAAAGTCTGTTTTTAGTCTAAACCCGATTTAAAACAGACTAAATATCATACGAAATTAAGTCTGATATTGGCCTGGATAATGACTAGTACGGACAAAAACAGATTAAATTCCTATATAAAATAAATACGATTTATTAACTTGAATTAAAGAAAAAATATGTAAATTTATCATTTATTTTAAAACAGATCTAATTTTTTGACCCGGGTGTATTTTCCAAAGTTTTGATTTAACAGATCTTTTCTATAAGACTAAAGTTGTGGGAAATTCAATTCCCTTTCGAATAGTCTCCTGTGATGTCTCTCTATCTTTGATAATAACCGAGGCATTCGAGACTTAATAAACTACGACTTCTTATTATATTTTTTTTTACATGTGTTATAAATAACTTTTAAATAACATTTACTGACATGTCATCTGCTAATGCTGTTGTTATAACAATATTTGGATGTAATAGTGCTCCATAACTGATGCCTGAAATTAAAAAAATTCAAAAACATATTTATTGTAATTTTATACTATTTTGCAATGTGGGCTGTGTGGTGTCCATAAGAATTCTCGACACCTTCCAGAAAAAAACGAAAGAAGTATGGTAATTATTACCATGATAGTGTTACGTCAATACTTACGAGAATAGTATAATCATAATTACCATGGCAGTATATTAATAATTACTAAGATATTTTGGCATTTATTATCACAGTACCAGGGTAATTTCGACCATACTAACATGAAAATTATTACTATGTTACCGTAGAAATTATGACTTTACGATCAAAATAATTATCATCATACTGCCATAATAATTGACATGCATACTTCTGTTAATGATTTCCATATTATCTCGGTAATTATTTCGAAAGTTGATGATGATAATGGGGGTGACTCTTTTCAAGCTGTCAGGAGGAATGATGATGCCATCGATGGCGTCATTATTTTTCTGGAAGATGAAGAAGTCTACCATCTCATGTTATCATCAGGGATTCCCACATTTATCCCACAATTATTCCCATACTCTTATGTTAATTATCAGTATGAATCCCCGGGTCAAAAAAAAATCTTAAATTTGACTTGATTTAACTTAATTTTCTTTGAAGTCGTCGATATGCTGACAACTGTATTCCACATTTTAACTTTTTTTAACTTTTTTTGACTTAATATTGACTTAATCTTGACTTTTTTTAACTTTTTTGACTTGGATTAGACTTTTTTTGACTTAAATTGTTTAGTTTCCTTTAATTTAACTTTTTTTGGCTTAAATTATTTCATTGACATAAATTTGACTTATTTTGTCTTAAAAAAACAACTTGTTATCGATATGAAATCTAGTTCTATATTTGACTTAATTTTAACTTAAAAATTAAGTCAAATCGAATGTGGTTTTTATACTTATTTATTAATTAAACTAATCTAAAATTAAAACTCAATTTTAATTATAGCAAATTTTTTTAAAATTATTTCTGATTAAATTAAAATTACTATAAAAAAAATTTTTATTGCAATGATTTTTTTTTATTCTGTTCCTGAAGAATTTGTATAAGCTCTTGTTTACAATATCATTCATTTTCATATTGATTAACCAATTCTGCAATAAACGTTTTATTACCTGTATTAATATAAAAACATACCGATAATAAATTTTCGACAGGAATCGTAAATACATTTTCAGTTACAATGAATTCATAAAAGTGTGATAGTTGGAGAAGTCTGACAGGCTCTTTGAAAGGTTTTGTTTCCAGAAGAGTTATTATTGCAAAATGATGGCCAAGGCACTAACAATTACTAATTTTTTGACAATCGCATATTTTATCAATAATTTTTATAAAAGAATGAAGAAGATCAAAACATTTTTCATTCAAGTATCTAAATGCTACAGATGAAGAATTATTTTTTAATGTTTCTTTATAATTTTTTGATATAAACAATATACCATTTAATAATAATCGAAAATATTCTAAACCATAAACACCTCGAATAATTATTACTATCATTAATTATATGTTACTAATTGTAAGTATTTTTTAAAATTCCGTTGTAACTGTCTAATTTTGTTTTATTCTGACTTTAATGTAACTTTTATTAACTTAAATCTAAGTAAAATGTATTAAAATCGACGCAATTCTGACTTGAATGTGACTTTTTTTGTCTTAAATCGAAAAGAAAAAGAGTCAAACTGAACCAGTTTTGACTTAAACGTGACTTATTTTGTCTTAAATCGATCCTAACTAAGCCAGAAAAAGTCAAATCTAAGTCAAGTGTTATGGAAATTTTACACTGACTAAAAAAATTAACGTAGGTGAAATTTGAAGGATTTTGACTTAAATTTGAAGTAATAATCAAGATTTTTTTTCGACCCGGGTCACTATAATTCATTTATCCCACGGCATAGTTAATTTTCCCTCAATCATTTATTAGTTTTCCCGGTAAAGAGCATAACAATAAAGATATTGGCTTCGTAATAATCTAATAATGTACTATAACTGAGTATTTGACTGCAATTACATACTTTATCTATAGATAAGTTATAATTCATACGGCAGTTTATCGTCAACATACGACTTTTACACACAACTGTTAAAACCTTCAAATAAAACTTAACACGTGAAATTATTTTTTTTTCTTACATTATAAACATCAATGATTACTAAAATATTATTACTATCGTTATTAAATTTCAATTTAATATTATTATCTCGTGGCTGTGGTATTTTGACAGATCGACCGATAAGTGAGGAATTTAAAAAAAATTTGAAAGCTCCATGGCTTGTTCTTATTCTCGATACAAGTTTAGACCGCAAAATTAACGGTATTTTATGATTAATTTTGAACATATTGTATTTATTGTTACGACTTGTCTAAAAAAGTTCTTATTATTTTCTAATAATTTTATATAATTATATTCAATTATAAATAATTTCATAACAATAAAATAGAACAGCAAAATAATATAACCAAAATTGTGTTAAAGTTGTGTATTAACTTTTTTTTATAATTATTAATTATTACCTAAATTTCAACAAATTTATATATAAACGAATTTTATAAATGTTATAGACTTATAATATTTTGTAGTTATATTAAATTATACATAAATTTCTTTTAAGGCTACACGGAAAGAAAATTATGGAAACGTCTCCCATAATTTTGTGAAATTTTTTTCTATACCAACATAGGAATTACGACCATAAATAATGGAAGCAGTTTCTATAATTATAGAAATGTTTCCCATAATTATAGGATTAGTTCCTATAATTATGGGAATGATACTCATAACGTTATGGGAATGGTTCCCATAATAGTATAGGAATAGTTCCTATACCATTATGGGAATCATTCCCATAATATTATGGGAATAGTTTTCATACTATTATAGGAACCATTCCTATAATATTATGGGAATGGTTCCCATACTATCATGAAAAAATTAATTTAAAGAAAAGTGTGGAAATCACTTCTACAATACACAGAAATATTATTAAATATAAAAACAAAAGTTCAAACATTGAAAAAAAATTTGCATTTGTCAAAAACATTAAAATTTTTAACAAATTTTTTTTTTTTTAATAAATGTAGCGTCGAAGACACTTTATTTGAATCTTTTCATATCATGATGGAAATTTCTACACTATTTTGCAAAAAAAAATTTTTATGATATTATGGGAATGGTCCCCATAACATTATAGGAATAGTTCCCATAATATTATAGAAATAGTTTTCATATCATTATGGGAATAGTTCCCATAATAGTATGGGAATGATTCCCACACCATTATGGGAATGGTTCCAATAATGATATGGGAATAGTTCCCATAATATTATTAGAATGGTTCCCATAATGTTATAGGAATTTTACCCATACTATTATAGGGATGGAACCCATAATATATGGGAAGCACCCTCATAATAGTATGGGTACACTTCCTATACCATTATGGGAACTATTCCCCTAATGCATAGCAAAACTTCCCATAATTTTCTTTCCGTGTATGAATAATTATGTATTTTTTTATATTCATATATACGACTCATCATTTTACAATTATATATAATTAAATAATGATTCATTTGCACTGACATCGATTTATACATAATATTCATAATTCTATATAATAATATCTAAAATATAGACAATTTTGAATAATTACATAAAATTTTTTTTCCGGGTGTAAGTATTTATACCCATGAAAAATAAATCATATATGGTCATAGATAAAAATTTTCCATATATGCTACATATATGAACCATATATAATTTATGTCTTACGCGTGTAGGGCCAATTTTTATATAGGCGTCATATAAGTACATAAATAATTTGCGTATGGAACACATATGAATTATATAATTCATATATGCACACATAATCTATACATGGAGCATAAGTAATACATACGTTGAGCTGTATGATCCATGTATGCTTCATATATGGCCAATTTTCATTTATACTTCATATTAAGCTATATATGATTCACGTATTGAACCTATATAAATTACATATGCATATCCGGATCATATATGCATTATAAAGGGGTGGAATGCTCCCGCATTTCAATTTAAATGTAATTTCGACTCGCGTCAAAAGATCTGCCCTCCTTCTTCAACAACTGTCAACAATTGAAGAAAATGCAGTCATTGATGCGCCGGGGTCGCTACGGTCGAGTCCCGACATTTGGTTTTAGGGGTTGGCCAGCCTGAGTGGGGAGGTACGAGGGCCAGAGACGACGAGCTATCGGTCTCTTGGCTCGCAGCAACCGCCGTGGACGGACGTGCCTTATTGCGACTACCACTAACACCTTGGTTTCCACATATTTCTATCTACTACTACACGTGCTGCTAGTCATCATAAAATGGGCCAAGATCATATAAGCCCGCGGCTCGTAAAAGCTTATTCAAATTTAAGTTGATTAAGTTTATTTAAACCGGTATTTATATAATATTTGTTGTGGATTGGACCTGGTTGATTGGAAAGGATTGGAATGGTTTGGTGTACTTGGAAGGAAGGACTGGTTATGGTTTTGGGTCTTGGAGGAAAAGGATCGGTGAAAAGAAAGACTGGTTAAGATTGGAGATTGTTGGAGTGAGTGAACTCGTTTTGTTTATTGTCGGGTTAACTATTTTATTGTTAAATAATATTCTACTAATTTAGGAGTCGTTATTTATAAAAGTAGTCGAGTCAGTTTTGTTAAATTAGTCGAGTCAGTGTCATCAGTCATATTGTTCATCTCATCAATTATCTGTAAAGCGGCTTCGTTTCAATAAATGCCACTGTTCTTATATTTGAATTTGATATATTAAACTAATTTATCGCAACCTTCCTGACAAGTTTAGGTATAAGACTTCTCTCCTAATTTTAATACTGTGTGGTCCAGTACGGGGCTTACCCTCGTCCTGAAGCACTGAGTTCAGCTAGACAGGTTTGCAAAACTCCTTAAGTTTTGCACATGTGTGTCACACTTATTGTATTGAGACCACAATCAAAATTAATATAATAAGTGCACCCATTACAGCATATATGATCCATGTATAGCTTGAATATGATTCATATATGCTTCAAATATGGCCATTTTTATAAATGTTCCATGTATAGGCGTATATGATTAATTTTTCACAGTATATTGTTCTTTTACAGGTATTGGTTATGGTACACTCATTGCTGAGGATAAAGTATTTACGTCAATACAAACTCTAACTGAGTAAATATTAACATTATTCATTTCTATTAGATTACACGGAAAGAAAATGATGAGAACTTTTGCTATGCAGTATGGGAATAGTCCCCATAGTGGTATAGGAATTGTACCCATACTGTAATAGGGATGGTTCCCATAATATATGGAAATAGATACTATACAAATATAAAAATAGTTCCCATAATATTATGGGAACTATTCCCATATCATTATAAGAATCGTTCCCATACTATTATGGGAACTATTCCCATAATGTTATAAGAATGGTTCCTACAATGGTACAGGAACCATTCCCATAATATTATAGGAATGGTTGCTTACTAGTATGGGAACCATTCCCATAATATTATATGAATGGTTCCTATAATAGTATGAGAACTATTCCTATAATATTATGGGAATGGTTCCCATAATGGTATAGGAACTATTCCAATAGCATTATGGGAACCATTCCTATAATATTGTGAGATTGGTTCCTATAATTTATGGGAATGATTCCTATAAAATATAAAGTTCATTCTTATATATTATGGGCATTATTTCCATAACATTATAGGAACGATTCCTATAAATTATAGGAAACATTCCTATAATGTTATGGGTAGCATTCCTATAATTATAGGAACTGCTTCCATAATTTATGGTGATAATTCCTATGTTGGTATAGGAAAAAATATTACAGGATTATGGGAACCGTTTCCATAATTTTCTTCCCGTGTAGTGCATAGCTATAAGTATATTTATTTATTTAATTAACTAATTAATTATTCAGACTTTACTTACCTAATTTATGAGTTGATGCTGACTGTAAGAAGTTCAGCAAAATACTTGAAATTAACCAAACGCGTGTTTCAAAAACAGTTGACGTTGTAACTTTTACCAAAGACGGTATCAATGATATAGATGAAGATAAGGATTCAGTGGTATTAGGATTATCTGAGCCATTTGAATTAAATGAACGAGTTAATACTATTAAATTGTTGAGTGATAATAATATTGATGATTATGATCCGAGTAATTGTTTTACTTATCATTGGAGAATTGTTTATAATAAAAAGGAAAGTCAAGGGGGTAAATAAGTTTTGCTTTTAATGCTTCTGAAGCTTTAATTATTTGCTTTAAAAAAAATTCGGATAAGAGCTTTGTTGCCACGAATCCAAATAGGTGAGAAGGTAATTGATATCTCCTTTAGGAAATTTTTATATTTAATGCGATGTTTAAATTTTTATCGTTTCAAAATTTATTTAAAAAATAATAATTAGGTCTGATCATATATCCTTATATTCAGTTGGATCCTGACAATAATTGGATAAATATATAATCAGACCGAACTATTTTTTCTCCGGTGGGATTTGAACCCGGGTCATTCTGCGTATCAGTCGAAGCTCGTATCGCTCTGCCAATTCACAATCTCAATATTTAGAGTTTTTAGAATGCTTACGTGTTTATCACAAAAATCTTATTAATGTTAACGATGCATGTAATTTTAAGAAACAGTATTATTAAAATATTTAGGATCAAACGAAAATTATTAATAACCTTGCACTGGTTTTATATATAAGGGCTGATAGTGGAAGAATACCGAGCATCACTTGCCGATGATGGAACATTTAAAATAAATAAAGAGGATGAAGTTAATGAAATTCCTTACGACTTAGATTGTGTTGCTTCACCTTGTGCATATTTTCAAAACTCTGTAGCAAACGAACCGAGTGATCTGGTAAATATGTATATCATATAATTGCAGTTCATCAAAGCTTTCTAATACATCAATTTGTTGTCCACATTCTAGAATTTTTTGGGAAGTCCAGTAGTTTGTCCGTTGAAAAGTAATCCTGATCAATTTATACAGGCTGGTTTTGCAACAAACCTCTATCGCTTGTATCTTAATGAAACTACAGGTGACAAAAAAAAATATGAGCACGTTAAAGGAAATTTGGTTGATTTTTTTCCATTACAAAAAGAGTTTCATTATGCTACTGATCATGCGTTCGATAACTAACAATGAGAACGATTACGATACTAGTGTTGGAACAATTATTATAATAACATAGGAATTATTATATTAACTTTATAGAAATTGTTTTGATATCGTGTAAGAATGACATTTATATGATTATATAAAATTTTATATAAATGGTTTTATAAAATATGACTTTTTGGTTTGATCCAATTTTATATGGTTATATATAATTCTATATAAGTATATATAACTTTATAGTTATGTATGCACACTGAGAGAATAATTTATCTGAGTCAAATAAGATTTATTTCAGGCAAATAAATCCCACATTCAAATGGACCCAATCAATACTTATTTGAGATAAAATTAATTAATGTAACGGGACTGAAGTCCACCTCCGTTTGACGGGAGGCCGATTCCTCGCCCTTCCAGTCATACTCGCGCTGCGTAACACCCTATTTTCTACCATAATGTTATAAAAGCGAAATATGAGCATAAGCCTACATTAGCTTACCCGTTAGGCATGCAATACATGTGGGTGCCTCACCTTCAGTCACCACGAGTCCTACCTCACTTGGGCTCATTACTCCTCTCATCTCAGGAAATAAAGAGACTCTGGTCGAAGTGGGGCTTGGAATGGGTCCTCCCTGGTACCAATTCCCTGTATTGGTCTTCAAGTTGCAGATTAGTGGTGAGATGCAATTCCTTCTCAATACCCTAAAAAGGGTTTCTTCCACTTATAATCACTAAGACTTTAGACACGCCATTATACACACTTGCCCTCTTCTATTACTTATTGATCTTATGTACGAGTTTTGCGGGCACCATGATCTTTTAAGACAGATCATTTCAGATAAATTAATTAATTAATGTAACGGGACCTTAGTACACCTCCGCCGATCGGAAGCCGATACCTCATTCTTTTGGGCAAACTCGTGCTGCGAAATCCTATCTCTTCTTTCCACACGCCACACTTAGTCGAAACTAAGGTCGACATTAACCGGAGGTATAATCAAAATCCTCATTACGTGTGGTATTTATAGTCGACTCTGTCTAAAGGTTCCACGTCAGGACAGGACCATTGCCTAAAGGTTCTCTCCCCACCATCAGCACTTCGCCTACAATATATTCCCCTCAAGCGCCGAGGCGCACGCTAAAACGAACACATTGCGCAGTAAACATAACCTCAAACAAACGTGCATTTAAAGTTAGCGCTCGAAAACTGAATTGTGATTCGTCACTCGAGAAAGTGGGTGGGGGAATATCCGGGAACCTTTAAGCAATGTATCCTGGAACCTATAGACAGCGGGAACCTTTAGGCAGAGAACCTTTAGATAGAGTCGACTGTAACCACATCCACTACGAGTCCATACCTCTCGTGGGCTAAGCACTACGATTATCCCAGGATATAAAAAGACTCTGGTCGAAGTGGGCTTGGAAAGACCCCCCGTGGTATCAGTCTCCCTGCGCTGGTGATAAGATTGCATAGAGATCAGAAGTGAGACACAACACCTCCTCAATACCCTAAAAAGGGTTTCTTCCATTTGTTACCATTTAGTTTCGAACAAGCTATTATCCACTTGTTCAGTCCCTAATGGATTGACTACTTTCCAAGCCTATAGGCGCTCTAATTATTCAAGCCAAATCAATGTTTAGGGCAGCTCGGGAAATTCTCTAAATGATTATATATGTTTCAATCCATTTGAATATACGTTAAAAAGAGTGGCGATGATTGAACGTGAATGAGATACTCGAAAAAAATTCAGCGCCAAAAATGCGCTCTCAGCGCTTTTGCGCTTGAGATGTGCAAAATTCTTAAAAAAGCGATGTGTGTTTCCATTACATGAATTTACGTTTACGAAACGAGTGGTTAGTGAAATTATGTAATTAGTAAATAAGTAACAGTATTACACATGTTTGAGTATGAAAAATGTGAGCTTGTCTATAAAAATTATGATGCTGGTGTCGAAACAATCAGCAATGAAATTCGTTAATTTTTACTAAGTGATTATTTAAAATAAGAATTCAGTAATCCACGAAATTTTTGAGAAAAGCAATTTAATTATGAATTCCTATGGGAAACCATAGAATAATTTATGGTGGATTTCTATCAAAAGCTATATGGGAATCTATCCGTAAACGCTATGCAGAAATCCTTATAGGAATCTAAACTCGTTGTCCATAACTAGTTTTGCATAATGTGGATACCCATAGGAAATTAATGAAAAAATAAACATAAGAATCGAAGTTAGAATCCCATATGAAGGTAAGATGACATGAATTTTCAAAGGAAACGACGTAGAAATGTATATTTGATCCTGTGCTAGATTCTTATAAAAGAACTAAATGGGAATCCATCCGTTAACGCTATGTAGGAATCCACATAAGATTCTAAACTGGTTATCCATATGGAGTGCAACATGCTGTAGATCCCCATGGGGAATCAATAGAAAAATCCTAATGGGAATCTGCATTAAATTCCCCAACAGATTTAGCATGGTCTGGATTCCTATAGAAAATCTATACTGGATTCCGATAGAAAACTTTACGGGAATTTATCAAACAACGCCATGTAGCTTCTCACATAGAAATCGAGGCTGATGTTCCGTATGGATTTTTCCATAGAGTAGTCTTGTTAGTAATAATCTAAACATAAGTAAAACCGTCGAATAGAAGCAAGCTGATTGAAACGACCCTGTAAAAAAACATAAGAAAATTATCTTATAAAGCGATTCAATAAAGTTACCAGGTTACTGTGACCTCGTTTGAAATGTACGTATACTAATTGTACGATATCTTCTACAAAACAATAACGGCTATAATTATATTCAGTACTTATCGTACTGTTAATAACAAAATTATCTGCAATGAATTACCTATGTATAAGTGAAGTAGACATAAACAGTCAATTGTAAGCATAACATTTTAACAAAGAAAACACCTTCGTAGAAATTTATTTAACGTATTGAGTAAATAAATAAACTAGACATGATGAGAAAATTGTTAATATTTATGACATTTTATTTAATGGAATGCATTGATTGCTGTGCCATACAGACTGATCGACCGTTAACTGAAGAAGTGAAGAAGAATTTGAAGTCACCATGGCTGGTGCTTATTACTGACGAAACTATAACTTCACCAATTGGTAAAAGATAGTTTATTAATATTATTGTAGAAGTTGCGCAGTGTCCTTACGGAACAAAATTAATGAAAACTTTCGAACATTCATTAGTGATGAGTAGTGTTTTAGTAGTAATCACTAGTAATCAAACTAATAAATCTTGCAATACTATTGGAAGTAGTGAGCGTTGATCGAGCTGCAATAATGCTGATTAGTAGTCCGATTAGTAAGCCTATATCACAATTGAAAGTCATTTCGGTATCAAATGTATTTCAAATGAAAGAGTCTGTAACCTCAAAAGTTAATATTTAATCTCTATAAAAATACAGTGAAAATTTATAAATTGCTTAATCATCGCGATTAATATCATTTGCATTGTCGAGATCATTTAGATTTTTTATGATAAATATATAGACCTTCAAAATAATCCTAACTATCAAGTCTGTAGGATTGGCAGAGTAGAACCAGGCTTCAACTGATAATGCAGGAAGATCCGGGTTCTAGCTCCAGTAAAAACGAACAATTTTTCATCGATACAAACTTTAAAAAACATCGATTAACCAGTACAAATAGTAATCCAAGCATGAATGATTGATTTCAAATATTTTTATCGAGTTACACCGCGCAAAAATACTCGTCCATTAGTTTTTTTTAGTATTTTCCAAAAGCTTTCATTAATATTTTTCTGCAAGGGCGCTAAGGATGTAAAATTCTTAATCAAGTGAACTATAATTTTTAACTTCCCGCTGAGATAATCGAGGATTTTCAAACAATTCGGGAAGGTATTGGTTTCACCCCGATTTTCAAAAACCGGGTTTTCATCATATGTCGACATTTGAAGGTGCTAGGATGCTATTCTGACATTTTCAGAGCGATGTCTGTATGTGTGTGTATGTGTGTGTGTGTGTGTGTGTGTGTGTGTGTGTGTGTGTGTGTGTGGATGTAAACCTGTCATATCTTTTTGATAAATGAACCGATTTAGATGTGTCTTGCGGTATTCGAAGGACATTTTCTGACCTTAGATTTTCAAAAAAATTTTAGACCATTTAGTCAAATAAACTCTGAGATATTTAAGAAATACGAAAAAAAAAAAAAATTTTTTTTCGTTTTTTTTGGATATTGTGAAAACTGTTGGATCGATCAATTCCAAAATCTAATCAGCTCTAGAACTCGATAAAAGCTTTCGATTGCCACCAAGAACGTCTCAATCAGTTAATCCGTTCAAAAGATATCGTCGACGAAAGAAACAGTAGAAAACGGTTTTTTGCAAATATCGTCGAAATACCGTTAAACCAATCATTCCCAAAATTTTATCAGCTCTAGACCTCAATAAAATGCGCCGATTGCCACCTCAACCGTCTTAATCGGATAATCCGTTCCAGAGATATCGTCGACGAAAGAATGAATAAAAATCGTTTTTTTTTCGTTTTTCGTGAATATTTCGGAAACTATAGAATCGATTAATTCACAAATCTAATCAGCTCTAGAACTCGATAAAAGATTGCGATTGCCACCTTAACCGTCTTAATCGGTTAATTTGTTCGCGGGATATCGTGGGGAAAGAATTGGTTGGAAAACGGTTTATTCGAAAACAATGGAATACAAACGTATTTTCGAGCTCGAAACTGTCTTCACAACGAGATTTTTGAGCTCGAAAACAGCAGGAAGTTTTGAGGCTGGCCCGCAGGGTCAACTGACAGACCGATTTTTTTTATTGTAACTGTTTAAAATATATTTTGACGATATAATTACAAATTAGCCGTTGAAGTGATCGTAAAAGCTTCGAAATAGTTTTTTTTTATTCATATCTGATAATTATAACCCAAGTAACAGCCTTTTTATTTTTATAAATTCGGTGCTAATAACTATTTCTTAACTTCTAACCTTAAAAATTATGTTCAAGGCATCAGTTATGGCGCTATTATAAAAGAAAACATTGTCTTAACCTCAGCAAAAGCAGTATTAGAGTCAGTATATTCAAAATTGTGATAAATATCGTTATTTATAAAACTCATACTAATACAATTTAACTTTTTTCAGTCACGAAGTTGATAATTTATTGGCTCTGACTGATTGCGAGATAGTTGATTGGAACGAAAACTTAAGTCCAAAATCTTGCCTGTCCAAAAGAGCAGCGTCAATTTATCCGAATTATGTCTCTAAAGAAAACATAATAGATAGTGATTGGGTCATGTTAATTTTGGAAGAGCCTTTTGAACTGACCAATAGAATAAATACAATTCCAATAATAAATGATGATAATTTTGATGATATTGATAAAAATAATTGTTTTGTGTACCAGTGGATGCTTGAACATAATACCATTGATGTCGGTAACGTGCAATTCTAACTTTGTTTTGTATTTTTCCATTATTTTTTCTAACGCAGATTTGAAAATGAATTTATTATTTATTAAAATCTATAAATTAGTACCTATCACATTTCAATACCGGTTGGGCCCTGATGAAGCAGGATTCAAAATAGTTGAAGATGAAGTAGAAAAATTAATCACTGGTGGAGATTGTTTTCTCGATTCTTGTCCAAATCTTTTGACCACTGGGGGCTATACGACGTTCACTGTTGTAAGTTTTTTGTTCAATTACTGAATTTATCCCCTCACTAATTCTTGTAACGTTTCTACTTAAGATCTCATAGGAAGTCTGATGAGATCTTGTACGTTCTCATGAGAATCATTAATTATGTAAGAGTCGGTTCAGTGCGTTTTGGTCCCGAAGACAAAACATTCCCAGACAAAACATCCCTTAACCCCCTAAATCCCGCTTGGAGTCAAAATTTCGAACAAGACTGATGGTGTACGCATGTGAAAAGACGATGCCATTATTTGATGTAAAACTGACTCATGTACACTTAAATATTTACCTAATAACTGGTCGATAATTAGTAGACTAAGTTTATAATCTTTGTCAAACTTAAAGTTTAATAAACACCGAACAATATTAGGTTTCATCCCAGATGTGGTGATGGAATCGTCAGTGAGGCACCTCCAACACATCCTGTCTCATACTTAATACTGAAGTTACCAAAAATCATAAATGGGTTCGACCTATAACGCCACCGTCCATCGTACGGTTTCAAATAAAACTAATTGTTAAATATTTGAATTTTTTATTTAATCTACTACAATATGGTAAGTTACCGGCTACACGTAGGTAAATAAACGCCATCTGTATGTACATGGCTGGCCTTTTCACTATCCACATGCCACGTCACCCACAATGCATCTTTTTAAACCGTTTAGGATAATAAGTCAGAAACCAATTGTCAAGGGGATCAATTGTCCGGGGACCAAAATGCAGTGAACCGTAAGAGTCTTGTAAATTTGATACATTAGATACAGTAGTGCGTCTCTTCAATGATTGGGAACTGCTCAGGCTCGCTTGTTCTTTTTTTGTGTATGAAAGCGACGTAGCTGGAAGAACTATAGGCAATTGCCGTCCTGTTAGTTACGACCCAGTTCATGTGAGTAGCGAGTGACTTAGTGGCTGGCTTTGAAGGTGACTTTATAATTACCGTCTTACATGGAAAAATTGGACTCCTCACCTTAGCACCAATCTCTGAACTTTCCTAAGCACGTACTTTTGCCTTCAGCATATCGTGGAGTTGTTTATAAATTGAAAATTCGTTAGATAATCCAAGCGAAGACATCCACTCAACTCGGAGCTCTGATGGAAGGCACCGAACAGTGATCCTAATAATGATAGGGTCTAACCCACTAGTAGTTATACCCAAAGCAGTGATGGTGTCTAACGATTTCTTGTTAGCGAGTAACAGTGCATCGAGTTCAGCAGCGGAGCAAGTAGTCAGTGGTTTCCTGTCCAAAAATTCATCGATATGCACAACGAGCAATCGACGTGGGTTCGTGGAGCGAGTGTTCAATCTGGTGTTATTCTGAAAAGTTAGCAGCTTGATTTGTGGCACATTGGTTTTGTGCTTGCCTGCAAAGTGCACAGCTTGATCTGAGTTGACCGCATGTGTTTCATGACCTGGTTTCGGTTCGGGTCTGGCAGTGCTGAGTCTTACTCATAGATCACTGTAAGCAATCAAAGCAGTACTGAAAGCGTTACCTGTGTGTATTCGTTGGTGATGATCTCAGGTACATCATCGTACAAGCGTTCATGAGTTGTGTTGAAGCGAGACCATAAATCGTTCAAAATAGCGAGATTGGCATCAATGACGGCAGCACTTTGGGTAGCAAGTACGGCGTCAGTTAAGGGAGTGGACATATTTCGAATCGTGTCGATGCGTTGCATTTGTAAAGCAACTTGAGCTTCGGCGGACATCGTGAATCTTGTTTTACACAAAATGGACACTAAGTAGCGAGTAGAACCGACGCTAAGTATTAGATCGAATTTGGTATAAAGTCTTTTACACCAGTGTGTAAACTGACCACCTCAGGCAGCACTATAAAGTGCTCAGCAATGCCGACGGCATTTAGCGATTTTCACTGTACTAAGACTGACTCGACACACTTTTTTTTTTAATTATTTTGCAAATTCTACTTATAATAAACTTGAGTTGTTAAATTCACACCAGAATTCGGCTCGAAGGACCACAATATGAAATGAAAAATTCAATTAATGGAATCTGGTGCAGGTGTACTGTCTTAATAAGTAAAAATTATTACACGGAAAGTATAGATAATAATAAATTATGATTTATTTACACTTTTTACACTTTGTGTCGATAAGAAAAATATTTAGGCGAATGCAAACTCTTAAATTAATTATAAACATGGTAGCGAATGGTCTAGGAAAAATGCACGTATAACAATTGTGACACGTGGTCTCAAAGAATGCACACACGAACTCGCGGTAAGTTTATGTATTTAACTGACCCCGAACACCAAATAAGCTCAATAAGTAGTCACTTTAAATGTACGATCTAATTATTGAGAATATTTTAATTGTAGTTAGTAAATTCAGAACACAGCTATAATCAGAAATTAAGTAGCGATAACGTATTGTAATGTAGAGCATGAGGCGATACGTTAGACTGTTCAATAGAGATTGATACAAGATGGCGGCTGGCGGTTAAACCTGGCTTCACTTGCCACGTTGTTGAGGAGAAAGCAGTAAACCATGGTGTGCATGCTAGTAACACCAAAGTATAGCGGGACTAGCCGAAGTGATTCAAACAACCCGAAGTCTTCAAAGAGCTATACTCTTACTACTTTGAGTGTACTCTTCGGTTGTAACGACGCATTGACCCGAAGCGAGTGACTATTTTGTGAATCACACTCTTCCACAACGAATCCCTTACGGAATTTTCTAAATAGGGTTATTAGTTAACTCAAGAAGTATTACATCTTATAATAATTACAAATCATTTTAATAAATCACTAAATTAGAAATCGTACGAAGGTATTGTACCCTAGGAAAGTTAATGAAAGCATGTACGCTTTTAATGTTATTAGTCTCAATAACGTGACGCTTTTGTTTATTTTCCTGATTCCTAATCCACATAAGATTTCCATATGGATTCCGACATGGTCTGGATTCCGATAGGAATCCATGTGAGATTTATATCGGGATCTAAGATGGATTTTTTTGATAGAGAAGAGTCTTACATCTCCACATACATATGTCTCTTACAAGATCTTACAGGACCGATATTTCATTCTCGCATTCAATTTTCGAACCTAACTTAAGCATACAAATTCATGTTTGATACTTAAAAATATATCATTTTATCCTTGTAAGACTCCTACATGAAATTTTAAGATCCTGGCCCAAGTATGCAAGGTTGATGTAAAAAACTTACGAGACTCTTACATCATTACGTACATTTCTGATAACAATGTACAAGATCTTATTAAATTTCCTGTCAGAATCGTGTAAGATTCCTGTCAACACCTGAGGACTTTACAAAAACTGCTCGGTGTAGATTGACGGTGTGAAATTTTTTTGGTGTCACATATCAAGCGGTGTAGTTTTAACACAGACGGTATGAGTTTTGAATAAATAACCTACCCATTTACACCATTAATAGTATGAAAATTCTAATTCACACGGTTGAAAATTTAACACCGTGCGTCCCGTAACTTTCACTACAACAGGGTTGAAAATTTTGACACCAAATCGTTCACACCACACCGAGGGCTTGACATTTTTTACAGTGTATGTAAGAATTTTTCTTACAAGAATAAGCGCGTGGGAATACTTCTTATGTAAAAATTCGTTGGTTGTCTATATCGAGTTGTATTTTGTTGACAGAGTTTTTTGGGAAGTCCAATCGCATGTTCACTGAAAAATGATCCAAGTCAATATATACAAACTGGCTTAGCGACAGTTGTCTACGAACTATATCGCTCAGTAAATGAAAACACAGCAAACAAATATGAAATATCAGAAGGAAGTTTATATGATCTATCTTTTCAACGAAAAGAAATTAATGAGACACTAATGTCTGTTATTGATGCGATACAGTGAATGTAAACATTGTTATAAAAAAGGTAAATTCTAACCATAAATGTATGAAAATTTTTGTCTCATGCACAATATTTTCTTTGTAATATAAGAAAAATATTAATAAATTGTTGGAAAATCTAAAAGCGCACATCTCAATCACTCATTTTATTTGTAGCTTTTTATTTGTTAACAGTATTAAATAACCTGCACAGTAAAAAACGTATCATCGAAGTTTAAAAAAAAAGCGTGTGTTAAAATTTTGGGTGTTAAATTTTCAACACTTTTGTGAGTCATTTGGGTAGCAATCGGCGTGTTTTATTGAATCCTAGAGCTGATTAAATTTAGGAAATGTTTGATTTAGTCATTTCAATAATATTCGTAAAAAACCGATTTTTAACATTTCTGTCTCCGACGATATCTCTCGAACGAATAAGCCGATTGAAATGGATGAGGCAGTAATCGCGTTTCATCGAGATCTAGAGCTGATTAGATTTTGAAGTTAATCGTTTGAATGGCTTCTGAGAAATAAAAATAAACTAGAAAAAGTTGACGGCCAACAAACTTTTTCTTAATGGGAAGTTAAGAAATTAGGGCCGTTAGCCGTTTTATCCGCGAGTTATCCTGATTACAAGAAATCATTCAATTAATTGACATCCCCGTGTAGGAACCGCCAGGCATGCACCAATGCCGATGACTGGCCTATTAATGGCTTGCAATCATTGGCCGATGATCAAAATACCAGTATTGGGCCATTAATGGTTGATGAGAGGCCCATGGATCTTGTATCGATATCGCCAGTGATACAATTGGCAAGTCATTCAGCCAATGATTGGCCGATCAATAGGTAACCTTGGTTGGCCGATAATTGAATTACATTAATGGGCCAGTAATATTCGATAACTGGCCCATGGATTTCGTATCAAAGGCACTGGTTAGACAATCGGCCAGTCATCTAGCCGATGGTAGACCGATCAATGATTATCGATGGATTGCCGATGATTAAAAAACATTCTTAACCCAGTCGTAAGCTACAGAAGCTACAGTAAGCTACATTCATAAAACCCTACATAGGTCAGAGCTCCCCTCAACTCAAATATTTACTATAAAATTGTCTAATTAAGGAATCAACTTACGTTGCATGATAATTATTTATTAATGAATTCTCTTTATGAGGATATAAGTTTAAACTTATGTTCATATACTTTAAAACGTGTAGAGATGACTGAAAGTGAGTTAAGTTCCTGAAAAAAGTTAGAGCCCCAACAAAGCGCCCTCAGTGCTTCCACGCTGGAAATTTTGATATTTCTTAAAAAAGTAATGTATGTTTCCGTAACATGAATTTAAGTATGGAAACCCACACAGAAATATAGTCTGGATCCCTATATAAATTTTTCCACAGGGTAGTCGTGTTAGTTATAATTTAAATATAATCATCACCGACGAACGGTTACAAACTGATTGAATAAATCACCCTGTAAAAAATATAAGAAAATTTTGTTAAAAAGCGCTTAAGTAAAATTACTAGGTTATTGTCACCTTGTTCGAAACGTACGTAAGCTACTTATACGATATCTTCTACAAAACAATAATTGCTATAATTATATTCTTATCGTACTGTTAATAACAAAATTATCGGCAATGAATTACCGATGTATAAGTAAAGTAGAGATAAACAGTCGATTATTGGCATTAAAGTTTACCAACGAATACAACTTTGTAAAAGTATTTAGAACATAAATAAACAAAATATGATGAAGAAATTACTAATATTTATAACATTTTATTTAATGGAATGCATTGATTGCTGTGCCATATTGACTGATCGGCCGTTAACTGAAGAATTGAAGAAGAACTTGAAGTCACCATGGCTGGTGCTTATTATTGACGAAACTATAACTTCACCAATTGGTAAAAGATAGTTTATTAATATTATTGTAGAAGTTGCGCAGTGTCCTTACGGAACAAAATTAATGAAAACTTTCGAACATTCACTAGTGATGAGTAGTGTTAAAGTAGTGATCACTAGTAATCCAACTAATAAATCTTGCAATACTATTGGAAGTAGTGAGCGTTGATCGAGCTGCAATAGTGCTGATTAGTAGTCCGATTAGTAAGCCTATATCACAATTGAAAGTCATTTCGGTATCAAGCGTATTTCAAATGAAAGAGACTCTAACCTCAAAAGTTAATATTAAATCTCTATAAAAATACAGTGAAAATTTATAAATTACTTAATCATCGCGATTAATATCATTTGCATTGTCGAGATCATTTAGATTTTTTATAATAAATATATAGACCTTCAAAATAATCCTAACTATCAAGTCTGTAGGGTTGGCAGAATGGAACCAGGCTTCGACTGATAATGCAGAAAGATCTGGGTTCTAGCTCCAGTAAAGACAAATAATTTTTCATCGATAAAAATATTAAAAAACATCAATTGATCAGTATGAATATTTATCCAAGCATGAATGAATAAATTCAAATATTTTCATCGGGTTATACCACGAAAAATACTAGCCCATTAGTTTTTCATTAGTGCTCTCAAGCAGTGTTTATTAGTGCTTTTCCGAAAAGATGATAAGGTAACTAGGATGAATAGTTCTAAATCGAGTGATCTATCATTTTTGTTATTTCTTGAACAGTAACTTTCTAAAATCAATTTTTGCGATATAATTACATGTCAGCTATCGAAGTAGATCTCAAAATTTTAAAGAAAATTTTTTATTTATTCGAATTAGAAAAGCAAAGCCCAAGTTACAGTCTTTTTATTTTTAAGACTTCGGTGCTGAAATAGTATATTAAACAACTAAAGAGGAAAGTAGGACATTCCAAACTAAGCGTGTAGTGGGCAAAAACATGAATTGGAACGTTCTTCCTTCCTCCGTGGTGTGTATCCGATTTTTCACTAAACATACTCCTGAAAGTTAAAAATTTTACTTCTATTGGGAAGAATGGCACATACGCTGATTTTTATCATTTTTTATCTCCTGAAAGGAAAGAACGACTATCTTCCCTCCACCCTTACGGAAAAAAACTAAGCAGCACTGATGAGAAACACTAATGCTTTGGTTTTTTCGCGCACTAATGGTTTAGTGTCATTAGTGCGTTAAGTGTCATTAATTTAAATTCCACAGTAGAGCAATACTGACTATAAGGATCACCAATGGACACTATAGAAACCTGGACAGCACTTATCTCTTATAGTCACATTGTAAGATTCACTAATCAGACTACTTATGATCACTGATAAAACAATATTCGAAACTAACCAACTCCAATAGTGTTAAAAGATACATTAGTACACCGACTAAAAAACACTAATACAACACTGTTAACAGTAATTACTTCCAAAAGTGTTGCAAGATTCATTAGTCGAAGTCCTAATGAATACTATGACAACACTATCCAACTAAGCTCATCCAATGGTGTTGTAAGATTCACTGGTCAGATTACTAATGATCACTTATAAAACACTTATGAACACTAATAAATTTTCAATAGTGTTCATGAGTGTTCATTTGTTTCTTCCTGTAAGGGATAAGCAAGGCAGAAATTTTAACATTGAGGCGGGTATGATGAAAACTTGAACACACCACGGAGGAAGGTAGGACATCCCAATCCACGTGTTTTCTACCCTCACTTTTGGCTTAGGTAGGGAATTACACACGTGGGTCGGAATGTCCTACTTTCCATCCTTGGTATGGAATATAATATTTTAACTTTTAAACTGGAAAATTTTATTCAAGGCATCAGTTATGGCGCTATTATAAAAGAAAACATTGTCTTAACCTCAGCAAAAGCAGTATTTGAGTCAGTATATTCAAAAATGTAATAAATTTCGTTATTTATAAGACTCATACTAAGACAATTTAACTTTTTTCAGTCACGATGTTGAAAATTTATTGGCTGTGACTGATTGCATGATAACTGAGTTGCATAAAAAAGTAAATTCTGATTTATGTGTGTCGAGAAAATCCGTGGGAATTTATCCGAATCATCTTTATAAAGAAGACATCAGAGATCTTGATTCAGTCTTATTATATTTGAATGAACCTTTTGAACTGACCTATAGAATAAATACAATTCCAATGATAAATGATGATAATATTGATGATATTGATAAAAATAATTGTTTCGTTTATCACTGGATAGTTGAATATGATGGCGTTAATAGGGGTAACATGCAATACTAACTTCGTTTTATATTTTTCCATTAACTTTTCTACCACAAATTTGAAAATTAATTTATGATTTATATACATCCATAAATTAGTACCTATCACAGTTCAATATCAATTGGTGCCTGATGAAGGAGGATTCAAAATAGACGAAAATGAAGAAAGAAAATTAATCGGTGATGGAGATTGTTTTCTCGATCCATGTCCAAATTTTTTGACCATTGGGAACTATTCAGCGTACGATGTCGTAAGTTTTTTTGTTTAATCACTAAATTCACACACCTACTAATTCTTGTAAAGTATCTATGTAAGATCTTATCGGAAATCTAATAAGATCTTGAAGGTTCTCCTAAGAATTATTTGGGGTCCGAAAATTGGATCTGTTTCAAAACGAATGATAAAACAATAGTTTATTACCAAATTGAGTAGAAAGTGCTTTCGACAACGAGTGTGATTGGTTAACGAACCGTTAGGTCAGTGTTGCCAACACACGAGTGTCGAAGCCCTTCCTACTCATTACGTTACATTAATTATTTTCGATACGTATGCGGAACGGTAGGGATTCTGACGGCTTGAAGTGAAGTCACAAGTTTGAGGCAATGGGCGCATTCTTTTCGAGACTAGATATAGTACGAGGTCTTGATGAGAATGTATCCATAGCCTCAAACGCGTGCCTGCACTTCAAGTCTGTCAGGTTTCCTACCTTTGAGCATAAAGTATCGAATAAAATTTTTTGTCATATCAACGGTGGAAGTTGAATTTGAGAGAGAAACTGTCAAAAATGTTTAATTACTGTTTACTACACTAATTCCTATGTATTCTCACATAAATTCATACTTCCCTACATGAATTACTATGGGTTCTTATGCAATTCCACATGGATTTTTTCGATTGGGTCATGTTGAATATTTGTAAAAATCTTATAGGATTCCCGTAAGGAACTTATTAGACTCCTGTCAGCACCCCGAAAGATCTTTTATAAGATCCGTTTCATTTTTGTATAAGGTCTATTGTAAGAATTTTCATCGCCCCGGGAAAAAAAATTAAGATCTATTCAGATCAAATTAGATCTGATGTTTCAGATTTGAACAGATCTGCATTTTGGCCAGATCAGTTTAGATCAAACTTGATCGAATTCGCTAGATCTAAATAGATCTGTTTTATTATCTCTATCCTAATAAAAATTGATATGTCTGATTAAAAATATATTAAATATATCACAATAATATAAAATATATAGGATTGAAACCATTAAAATTAAAAGTAAACGTTTTATGTTCCATATGAGATCAGCTGTACCTTCTCCTTTGAATGATATACATTTGAAATTTTTATTTTAATTACGATAGACTTTATAGAATTATCAAAAATTAAGTGAATGTGTCAAAATTCAGCTAGTTAATCTTATAATTATAATATCATGTTTAGAAATATTTCTGTATAATCTGTACAGATCTAATCTGATCAGAGCAGATCTGAACTTTTTTTCCCCAGAAAAAGTTATATCAGCTTG